>NW_025365926.1:0-8070 GCF_016433145.1 Gracilinanus agilis | reverse complement strand
TGATTACACTGAGAGTAAGGTTTGATTATTACCTCTTAATGCTCTCTCTTCTTCTCCTTCTTATAATAGTATTTGTCCCCTCTCCTTCCCATACTGTCTTTGTGTGTAATAGAATATCCTATTTTTCTTATTCACTTAAGTTTCTCTTGGTGTCCCCTGCTATTCACCCCCTCTTTCCCATCCCCCATGTCATCTTAGATTATTTAGTGTTCCACCCTCACCCTGTGAATTATTCTTCTGATTACTCTAATAGTGGATACTATAATAGTGAATAAAGTTCACTACAGAGAATTATACATAACATTTCTCTACATAGGAATACATATAATTAGATCTTACTGAGGCCCTTAAAAAGGCAAATTTAAAAATTATAAGTTTTCTTTCTTTCCCCTCTGTTTCTTATTTACCTTTTCATGTTTCTCTCGATTTTTGTGGTTGGATATCATACTTTCTATTTAGCCCTGGTCTTTTCTGTGCAAATACCTGGAATTCTTCAATTTTGTTGAATGCCCATAGTTTCTCCTGGAAACATATAGTCAATTTTGATGGGTAGTTGATTCGTGGTTGCAGGTCCAGCTCTCTTGCCTTTCTGAATATTGTATTCCAAGCCTTGCAATCTTTTAACGTGGAGGCTGCCAGATCCTGTGTGATCCTGATTGGTGTTCCTTGATATTTGAATTGTCTCTTTCTGGCTTCTTGTAAGATTTTTTCTTTTGCTTGAAAGCTCTTGAATTTCGCAATTATATTTCTGGCCGTTTTCTTCTCTGGATGGAATGTAGTGGGTGTTCTATGAATCCTTTTAATGTCTATATTGCCCTCTTGTTGTAGGACATCAGGGCAATTTTGCTGAATTATTTCTGTTAGTATGGAGTCCAGGTTTCTATTAATTTCTGGAAGACCAATTATTCTCAAATTGTCTCTTTTAGACCGGTTTTCTTAGTCTGTCACTCTCTCATTGAGATATTTCATATTTCCTTCTATTTTTTCAGTCTTTTGACTTTGTTTTATTTGTTCTTGTTGTCTTGAGAGATCATTAGCTTCTAGTTGGTCAATTCTAGCCTTTAGGGACTGGTTTTCAGCTCTAAACTTTTCGTTTTCAGCTCTAAACTTTTCATTTTCAGCTATGATCTTTTGGTTTTCTTTTTCAATCTGGTTCACTTTGCTTATCAGTTCATTTGGTTTCTGAGCCTCACTTTACAATTGCAAGATTCTACCTTTTAAACTGTTATTTTCTTGCCAAATCTCTTCCATCTTCCTCAGAATCTCAGTTTTGAACTCTTCCATAGCTTGTGAGGAGTTTTCCTTATTTGAGGAGGGTCTGGATGCTTGTTTGTTCTCCTCCTCTGTTTGCTCAGTTTTCTGGATTTTCTCTGTGTAAAAGTTGTTGAGTGTTAAAGACTTCTTTTTCTTGTTGTTTATCTTTCTCTTCTGAATTTCCTGAGTCTGGGTAGCCATCATTAGCCCAGCAGCTTCTCAGCTTTATCCTCGTGCTCAGGGTCTGTCCGTGGTCTTTTGGCTCCTGAGGTCTGAGTTCTGGTTTTTTCCAAGGTCAAGCCCCCTGGTGGACCCCCTTGCTTGATCCTCTCCTGGAGGTTTCTTTACAAGTCTCATGGCGCTGCTTCAACAGTCGTATATCAGTCTGCACTGGTTCCCCACTCAGGGTTTCAGAGCTTTAGCTCCTGGTTGTGTCTGCCTCCACCCACGCCTCTGCCCGCGCCCGTGCTCTCAGCTGGCGTTCTGCACCCTGTGTCCACTCTCTGCTCCTGTGCTCAGATTTCACGTGCGTTCTTTGACTTATTGGGGTCCCAAATCTTGCTGCTCTCAGGAACAGGCCCTGGAGCTGCCAATGACTCGATGGGTGCCCCAAACTTGCTCTATTTCTTTTTAACTGGCTTTGGCGCTATAGGTGGTGTGTGTGGAGGGGTTGGGGGTGGGGTGGTTGCTCAGCCCGCAATTTAGTGAGAGCTGTTTAACCCCTTTATAGCATGGAAATGTCCCGATTCCACGTACCTTCCACGCTGCACCCTGTTGTGGGGTTCCTCCGTTCGTCTGGACTAGTTTTTATGTCCCCTTGAGGAGTCTTGTGTGTTTTGGTCAGGAGAGGTTAAGAGCTGCTTCTTACTCTGCCGCCATCTTAACCCGGAACCTATGACCAATCTTACAAGGATATGGATCCATGATCGTAAAAATGATGCTGCTTGTGTTCTCTAAGGGGTTACTAATGAGATCTATGGATTTGACTGTGGTCCAAGATTAGAAAACTCTCCTGACTCAATTCTCTGACTCTATCAATGTCAGCCGTAGGAATCAAATGCAATGTCACTATAGATGCAATTGGCAAAGGTCTAGCTTTCTTGTGCCATGGTATTCCAATAGCTTTTATATTGAACTCATCAAGAGCTACCACTTGTGGCCAGGATCCAAGGACATAGGTGGAAGTTAGGCACAGGGCTTTCAAGCATATGTTCTAGCCAACTGCAGAACGCTAGGAGAGGTGCTGGGCTCCTACTGTCTCAGAAAGATCCTTCTGAGAAGAGAGGAAAGAGATTTATTACGAGTGCCATAGCCTTACAAACAGGTCAGCAGCTACCATGTGGTTCTTGCCTGGCAGACAATATTGCTACATGCTGTGTAGGTAGATGGGGCAGACGTCCACACATCTGGCTGACCCATGTTTGCATTTCATTAATAGGGCTTCTACACACAAGCATCAAAGGAAGAAGTAATCCCAATTTTCACTTGGCATGTTATCTTTGACCCCATTTCCTCCAGCCACATTTAGGATTTTGCCATAGAGGGTAAGGTCTCGCATGTATTTTTAACCTCACCCTCTTCCAGTCTGTTTATAAACATATTCAGATCTGCCCAATCGATCAACAAGCATTTATTAAATACTTTTTTTATATGAGTCACTGTGCTAGAGAATGAATATACAACCACAATAGCATCATTTTTTGCATTCATCATGCAATGGCAGTTAATATTTATCATATTGCCTGTGCTCTTTTATTCCTCTTACTGAACTGTAAGTTCTATGGGGATACAATCAGTAACTTGTTTAAAATTTGGTGTCTCCACTGTCCCCTAGCCTAGCCTTTAGCTCACATATCACACTAAATAAAAAGTTTTCCAAAATGAATGAATAAATTAGTTGATTAATGATGACCAATCTAGATACAATATTAGCACTCTGGTTTCCCACATATTCAAGACATTTGCCTTTGCCTTCCTACTCCTTTGTAGTTCAGGACTAGGGTCTATGGTCTATGTACTACTTTTACATACTTGTAATACTCTGGTTATTTTCGTTTCAAGAATACAAATGATAAAGTAAAAAAAATCCCAGTAGAGTAATATGAAGGTCCTTTTGATTTTCCAAAGAAAGGAGAAGATAATCAAGAAGCATTACTAGAACTCCTGTTATATACTAGCCAATGGACTAGACTCTGGGGATAAAAAGACAAAAAATGAATCAATCTGCCTTGAGGAACTTTATATTCTATTGAAGTAAAGAACATGTAAATATGTAAGGATATTTAAAAAGTAACAAGGTAAGTTTATTGGAAGAAAGGAAGGAAACAAATATTTATTAAGAACCTACTATGTACCAGGCACAGTGATAAGTACTTTATGTTTACAATATCTCATTTGATCCTTACAACAATCCTTAGTTCAAATCTAGCCTCATATACTTCTTAGGTGTGTGATTCTGGGAAGCCAATTAACTTCTGTATGCCTCAGTTTCCTTGACTATAAAAGGATGATCATAATAGCACTGATTTTGCAGAGCTGTTGTAGGATCAAACAAGATATTTGTAAATTGCTTAGTTGATTGCCTGGCACAGAATAGAAGCTGAATAAATGCTTATTTCTTTCTCTTACTCATTAATGCAATATTTTCCTCATAGTAAATGCATAATGAATGCTTTTCTATTCCATATTGCTGCATATGTGGAGTGAAGGAGAATAAGAAGTTGAGTTGTAACAGTTGCAAACTTGGATAACTAGGGCAGTAGTGTCCTTGATGGGAATAGGAAGGTCCAAAAAAAGAGATAGATGGATAGCTTTGGACATGTCAAGTCTGAGATGTGTACAGTTTGATCTGGTTTGAAATGTGCAATGATGCAAACTCAGAGAGAGATTAGGCCTGGATGTATAGATTTGGGAGTCATCTGCATAGAAATTATAAATTAATCCCATGGGAGTTGATTATATCATCAAATGAGAAAGTAAGAGCATAGAACATACACAGGTTAGAGCCTTGGGATACTATAGTTAAAAAGATATGATATGATAATACAGCAAAGGAAACTAAAAAGAATTAGTAAGAGAGGTAGGAGCATAATCAAGGGAAAATAGTGTCACAAAAACTCAGAGAAGAGAGAGTTTTCAGGAAGAGAGAGTGATCTACAGTGTGGAATAATGGAGAGAGTCTGAGCAGGTTGAAGATTATAAAAGACCATCAGGTTTGGCAATTAAGGGATCATTTGGTGAATCTTGAAGAAAGCGCTTTCAGTTGAGTGATTAGAAGGCAAATTGCAAAGGATTGATAAGTGAGTGAGAAGTGATGAAGTGCATGTAAAAAAGGGTATAGACAGCTTTTTCAAGGAGTTAACTTAAAAAAGGAGGAGAGTTGTATGCAATAATTATGGAGAGAGTTTTTAAAGAATGAGAGATTTGTACATAGCACAGAAAGAGAGAGTAGATAGGGAGAAATTAAAGATTAAAGAAAGAAGGGAGATAAATTGGGGAGGCGTTCTAATGCAGAATATGTTAAGGAATATAATCTACGTAGAAGCATTGACCTTTGTAAGCAGACAGACTACTTCATCAAAGATTGTAAGTAAATGAAGTCAAACTCAGAATGATGTCAAGAGGAGAAATCAATGCCATTTCTTCATCTGGAAAAGTGAATGTTTGGGATGAGATGATCTCTAATATCCTTTCTTGTTCTTGTATCCTGGTCCTAGAGAAAGAGGGGATGTGGGTCTTTTTGTACTTTCTCTTATTTTAATGCAATTAGGATTGTTATAAGTTACATGATATTGTGGAAAATATTGGAATGAGAGTACTAAGACTTGGGTTCTAATCTAACTGTGAAAATTTGGTCAAATCACTTCACTGTTTAGGATTCTTTATTTCTGGAAATTAAGAGACTAGACTAGATGATCTTTAAGATCATTCATATCTACCAAATTCTGTAATTAGATTCCATAAACTCTATTATTTCAGTTTTCTTACTATGCTTAATCTATAGAATCACTTTTTAAAAGTATTAGAAAAAAAATCAGACTTCACTGCCTGGAGCCCTGGACTAGATATCATGTCATCTGTTCTACTAATGATTTGTTATATACTTGTGGGCAAATAAAAATGACAGATTTTTACATATAAAAGGAAGCAATTATTATGCCTAGTCATTTATTACTTGGGAGATTATGGCTAATCACCAAAACAACTACCATAGAATTGTGTAAGAAAATGGTAGAGAAAAAGAACATGGTAATAAGATGTTGAATAACAGTGGTATGATGAAGGGGACCTAGTCTTGCTCCTTTCATTCAATTGAGATCAGTAGTAACATTTATTTTTGATATCCTCTACTCTACTAATAATTTGTCCAATTCTATTACATCCCCAAATGGCATTCCTGATATTGCTTGGTCTTAAAAATGTTCCCAACCATCTTCTTTATGGTTCCCCTATAAAGTTTTGGAAGAACACATCGGCATTGTTTATTTCAGTCATTAGTCAGTGTATTGCTCCAGAGAATGTAGCCAAATTGAGCTAGACCATGAAATCTCTCAGAAAGCATAAACAGAATGAATGAAACTATTGATAATCAACAAGCCTTTTCTACAACCCTACCCACTGCAAATTTTGAGTTTGATATTCCTCTGATAGTAATTAATCTTTTCTTTTTGAGAATCTTCAATGAACCATGAGATCATCCTACCTTCTAGTCAGCAAAGTGTCCTTGTAATTTTCTAATCTTCTAATGTGTGTAAGAAATGACATATAATCTAGTGTTATAGATCCCACCTTCCCAAGGGTATATTTTCAATATGAATTTCAGGAAATCTTCTAGTGTGTTTAGTGGTCATCAAACTATTCCACCGATATGAAAGTTCTCCAGCATTACATCTTGTACTAGGCTTTTGGCCAAACAGATCCTGCCAGAAATACTTGCTACTATATCTGTAAAGGAGATATGACTTTAACCCTTATGTACTTCTTTTGCAAGGAAAGTATCCTAAAACTGTCTAGTATTTTCCTCACATTATTTGAACAGAAAGGACACAGTCACTCGCATACACCATCTTTATACTCATATAGATAATCTTCACTTAAAGGCTGCTGCTCACTACTAAAGTGTTATCATTAAGGTAAAAATTTCCCATAATGCCTGCTTTCTCTATCTGATGCTCTGGGCACTGGCTTCTTATACTGAGGCAAACTTAATATGAAGCAAATATTTTCTCTGATGTGTGCCGCAATCTGGGTTGGTACAGAGCCATGGAAGAAATGTTGTGGGAAGCTTGATGGGAAAACAGAATGAATTATTTGCTGAAGTCAGAATAAAACTTTAAAACTCAAGGATACAAAGAACTGACAAGAAAACTTTTAATCAAAAGCGTTACTACTTGCAATGTCTCAGAGAAGCAATTTCCTTAGTTCTAAAAAATAGTAGTAAGTAAAAATGGTATGAGGTTTTAGTACCATACTCTAAATGCTTTTCATCTCCTGATTTCGTACTATGGCAACAATGACAATGACTGCTAATGCTACCGCTATCACTAATCCTACAACTAATAGTAATAATGATTATAACTAATATTTATACAGTGATTTAAGATTGAAAAATCATTTACATACAGTATCATGTTTGATCAAAAGCCTGTCCTTCTTCATTTCAATATATTTAACATAAAGGTTCATGTCCCCAGCTTAATCTCATCAATTCAGTTTTGCTTAAAGATAAAACTCAAAGCCCATTTGATTCTGGAAATACTGGTGATTTTTGGAAAAACAAATGATTCCTTTTGCCTTTAGAGGAAGTTATGTGTGTATATATGCAAGTGATACCTCTTACTTTGTATACCAGGAGGTAACTGTAGTCAGTAGATTAAAAAACTATAAGAATAAAGGATAAATCACCAAAAGAGAAAAAGAAATAGAGATGAATTAGAGAGAGACAGAAAAGAGAGAAAGAAAGAAGACTTTGGTTCATCTACTTATATTGCTGTTTTCCAAAAATAACCAAGTGCATTCTTTTCCTAATTACTTTGTGATTTAATTGGTGCAAAATTTTCAGAATAGAATGATGGTGGGGCCAGCTAGGTGTCTCAGTGGATTGAGAGTCAGGCATATAGACAGGAAATCCTGAGTTCAAATGAGACCCAAAATATTTCCTAGCTGTGTGATCCTGGGCAAGTCACTTAACTCCTATTGCCTAGACCACTTATCTGCTTTGGAACTAATACACAGTATTGGTTTTAAGATTGAAGGTAATGGTTTAAAAAATATAATGATGGCAATCACTCTGCTCAAATTCTTTTTTTAAACATTTATTAATATTTATTTTTTGGAAAGGTAACATGGTTACATAATTCATACTCTTACTTTCCCCTTCACCCCCCCCTACCTTCCCCCTCCCACTATGGCTGATGCATGTTTCCACTGGTTTTAACATGTGTCATTGATCAAGACCTATTTCCCAATTGTTGATAGTTGCATTGGTGTGGTGGTTTCCAGACTACATCCCCAATCATGTCCACCTCCATCCATGTGTTCAAGCAGTTGTTTTTCTTCTGTTTCCACTCCTGTAGTTCTTCCTCTGAATGTGGGTAGCGTTCTTTTCCATAAGTCCCTCAGAATTGTCCTGGGTCTTGCATTGCTGCTAGTACAGAAGTTCATTACATTCTATTTTACCACAGTATATTGGTCTCTGTGTACAATGTTCTTCTGGCTCTGCTCTTTTCGCTCTGCATCAATTCCTGGAGGTCTTTCTAGTTCACATGGAATTCCTCCAGTTTATTATTCCTTTGAGCACAATAGTATTCCATCACC
>NW_025365925.1:0-5903 GCF_016433145.1 Gracilinanus agilis | reverse complement strand
TCTCTTCCCTCTCTCTCCCTCTATTTCTATACCCTATACCATCCATCTATTTCTGAATCTGTCTCTCTCTTTTTCTGTCTCTGTGCTCTGTCTCTGTGTCTCTGCCTCTTTCCCTCTCTCTCTTTCTCTGTCTCTTTCTCTCTCTCTCCATCCCTCCCCCTCCCTTTTTCTCTCTCTCCTCCTCTCTCCCTCCCTCTCTTCTGATTCTCTGTCTGTGTATCTCTGTGTCTCTTTTTCTGTGTTTCTGTGCTCTCTCTCTCTCTCTGTCTCTCTCTGTCTCTCTCTGTCTCTGTCTCTCTCTGTCTCTCTCTCTGTCTCTGTCTCTCTCTGTCTCCCTGTCTCTCTGTCTCTCTCTCTCTGTCTCTGTCTCTCTCTGTCTCCCTGTCTCTCTGTCTCTCTCTGTCTCTGTCTCTGTCTCTCTTCCTCCCTCCAGGAAAACCAGCCAGCCAGGACTTTACAACAAAGGTATAGAAAGGAGGACACCCCTGCAGACACACAGGTGCTTACAGACAGGCCAGCTCAGGGCTTGTCATAAACATCAGTCCTGTACTGTTTCCTTTTTTCTTTCTTCTCACAGGCGGCCCTCTTGAAAAACCCTTGTCTAAACAGTTGTGTGTTTCCAAGGGCAAAGTATGCCTGTGTTTGCTTCTTCCAAACTTAAGGGGCCTTGGAACTGAAAACTGGACAGCCTTCTCCGAGTATCATTTCCCAGCCTAGTGATGAATTCTTGGGTAGCCTGAAATCCCTCTAGACAAATGCACTGGCCTCCCCTAGTGCCACAGATCTGGGACTAGGTCTTTCAGTATACGCAGGATAGAGGAAAGAATCAATGTCATCCAGTGAAGGGTGCTGCAATAAACAGTGATGGATTTTAAATCGGAGGACCTGAGTGCAATCCTGGCTTTGCCACTAACTATTTGTGTGACTTTAGGCAAGTTACTTAATTTCTTTTTCGCCTCTGCTTTTTCATTTGCAAAATCAGGGAGTATGACTTGAGAAAGTAAATGGGATAAACTGTATACAACTCACCTTATTTTATTCTGATTCATAAAGCCCTTTCTTTTCTCTTGCCTTCTCTTCTTTCTCTTCTGATGCTATTTTCTGTATCCATGAATTCAATGATCATTTCAATGGAGATGATTCTCAAATATCTCTTAGATTCCATTCACCAGTTATTAACTACTTTGCTTGACATCTGTATCTAGATGTCCCACTGACATTTCAAACTCAACCCATCCAAAAAAACAGAACTGATCATCTTTTCCCTTAAACTCTTCCCTTCTCCAAATGTCCTTATTTCTACAAAGGACATTGTCATCCTCCTGGTCATATAGTTCATCACCTTAGAGTCCTTCTTGACTCTTCCTTTTCTCTTGTCCTTCTCCCCAACTTCAGATCAACTGCTAAGTCTTTTCTGATTTAGCTCCACCATCCTTGTCAAGTTCTTCCTCTTCTTGATCCTTATATAGTAACTGTTCTAGTAGAACTCTCGACTAGACCATTGTAATTATCTCTTAATTGGCCTCCCTACTTCCAATCTCTTTTCTCACCAATCTATCTCTCACATAGCTGCCTAAATAATCCTCCTACGGCAAGGGGCCATGTTATTCCCTTGCCTGGAAATGTTATTCCCTTGCATTAGTGTTTATCCATTCCCTAAGATAAAATAAAACCACCTCAGACAAGCATTTAAGACCATTTATTGTTCCCTTTCCATTCTCTTTCATCATTCTACATTTTAGTCAGTTTGGACTACTAGCTATTACCTGAACCTGACATTCTATCTGCTACTTTTGTCCCTTAGCACGAGCCATCTCCCATACCTTCCATTATTGGGAGAATAAGTTTGCTGCCTTGAAATAAATGATTTCTTTGTTGTATTCTGCCACCATTTTGTGATAAAGTATCTGGATGTTTGTTTTTCATAACTTATTTTTCAGTATTAAGAGAAGAAGCATATGTATGATACAAATTAATAAACAACTTGTGTGTGTTCATAAGCAGCTGACAAGTAGATGAGACCCCAGGACAGAAGAGAAATTTTGGTAAACAACCTGTTCATTAGTCTGTCATCAGGGACTAATCAAATGAATTGGTAAACAAAAATTAGGTCACTGGTCATCAATCAGAAGTTGGATTAACCAGCTAATGCCCATAGCTAGACCTGGAAGAAACCCAACGGAGCCTCTGGTTCAGCTTTCTCATGGGTTAGGACTAGCACTGGCTCCCGCTCACACCTGAGATGTGAGTAACAGCAATGTGCACTCAAGGGTGATGCTGATTGATCTGACAGAGATTCAGCTTGCCTGGCAGCCACCTCAGAGGGACACACGTGGCCAGACAGAAGAAGGAATCGTTGTTGTGTACTGATGGGAGACATGCTTCTTGGGAAGTCCTTGGAAATCAGGTTGGTGATTTGCTCCTAGTGGAATTGATGTTTGTATTGTCTAGTAGACGATATAAGCTAAAGTTTGCATACGCTTGATTAATAAAGCTTGACTGCAT
This sequence comes from Gracilinanus agilis, assembly GCF_016433145.1. Classification (NCBI taxonomy): domain Eukaryota; kingdom Metazoa; phylum Chordata; class Mammalia; order Didelphimorphia; family Didelphidae; genus Gracilinanus; species Gracilinanus agilis. Next base: position 3,398 of record NW_025365925.1, on the reverse strand, counting down.
GCTTTAAGAAGTGTAATTCTAATTGGTGTTTTCTATTAACTAGTTAGCATACATAACAGTAATTCAGTAGTACACATATACTGTGTATGACAGAGAGATTCCTCAAATTTCTTATTCTCCTTCAAGGGTCTGCCTTAAGTGTCAGATATTCTGTTAAGTTTTGTGATACTCTCCCCTTCCCCTAATTGTTGTTGTTCTCTCCCCCTTCAAATTATTTACTTTTTACTTGGGATTATAGATACAAAACTAGCCAGCTCTTTCAACCTCCCTATTTTATAAATGAGTACACTGAGGTCTATAGCAGCTTAGTGACATCCAAAGTTGTATTAATAGTTAGTAGTAGTGCAAGAATTTGAACTGGGGTCCTTTAACTCCAAATCTATTATTCCTTTTATTGTTATTATATCCTTTCTTTTAGGACCTAGCAGACTGCCTTGCTTTATAGTATTATATTTAATAAATGCTTGCTGAGCAGAGGGTCTCTTCTGAATCTCAAATTTCGTTATTTTATTATTCCCTTCCCTATTTTCCATTCCACCTTCATTCTTTTTTTTTTTTTGAGAAATAACAATAAACAGATCAGAGTTTACAGAAAGAGAGATTGATGATATAATATAATGTAATATAGTATACTATGTAGAAGTAGATGGGAATATCTCCTAAGCAGCAACAGGTTCATTTTTGTTACTCAGAGTCTTCACGGGGAGATAGTTTTATGTTTCTGGGCCATTTGGACAAGGAAGGAGACTTGAACTCATCTAAATAATAGAAAACCTCATTACTTCTAGATAAAAAATAGGCTATGTGTACATATACATACAAATATACACACAACCATCAGTTCTATAGATAGACAAAATATGTATACACACACAGTTGTTCATTCTTTGTTTTCAAAGAGGATCAGTGCCATGACAAGGTAATGTCTTGACTTGCTTGTAAATTGTATTTAAGCGAGGCAGAGTAGCACAAAGTAGTCAGCCTCACTTTCTCTTCCAGAGTCATTGAAGTCCACAGGCAAGACAAAAGTCAAGGTGACTGGAAATGGCAGAGAATGGAGTGGATGATCTTGGCATCTTTGAAGACTAAGCTCTAAGTGTTTCAGCTACTTTCATAGATACTGAAACAAATTGTTCTCATTCACCCATTTCTTCACATCCTTGGGGTACTCATCCCTCTAACTCACTGATGAATTTGAGGCTCGTCAGTTACTCAGCTTGGTTTAGCCCAAATTCCAAGATGGCAGTACCATAGAGTGGCCTCTGTGCATGCTCTAGCTTCTTGGTGAGAGTTGGATGATAATGAGAGAGAGAGAGAGAGAGAGAGAGAGAGAGAGAGAGGAGTATATTTGTATACATTTTCATATACTACACACCAGGGTACACACATTATCATATATGTATATGTGATTAATTATTCCCTTTATTTAATAAATAAATTAATAATAGATTAATAATAAATAAAATTGATTAATTAATAATTCCTTACAAAGAGGGATAATATTAACCAGTGATTTAGGAAACTTGTGAACATAGTGAGAGGCTGGAAATCATGCCTTTTGAGAATGAGTTAAAGGCATTAGTACATTGAGCTCAGAGAATAGATGACATGGCAGGTATGATCAATGTTTTTTAGAATTCAAAGGACTGTCGTGGGAAAGAGAAATAAGCTTACTGCGTAGCCCAGAGTGGGGAACTAGCAGCAACCGGAGGAAGGTGAAGGGAGGCTGATTTCAGCCACCATTTCAGAAAGACTCCTGACAATTAGAGCCATCCCAAAGTGGAAAGGGCTGTCTTGAGGGGTGGTGGGCTCCCCGTCCCTGGAGGTCTTCAAGCAGAGCAGATGTCCACTTGTCAGGAACATTATAGAGGGGATTGTTGTTCAGGTGTGGGTTGTATTAGTTGGCCTTTGAGGTCTCTTGCAGCTCTAAGATGCTGTGATTCTGTGATTCCTCCTGTGTGGCCTTCATCATTAACCACTGAGTATCATTCCAGGGGTTGCATTCCTGCCAGCAAAGCCACTCAGTATCTGTGTGCTGGCTAACTCAGTCTAGTTGGCAGGTTTATAAAAATCAAACCTGCTGAGAAACCCCAAAGTCAGACAGCCCCAGAGTTAAGGAAGTCAAGTCAATATAAATAATGTAGATATTCCAGGCACTGTGGTGATGTTTTCATCACCTGCATACATAAGTGAGCCTAGCAGCTATTTCACTTTCTCTCATCTTCTTTGTGTATGAAAAGGGGACAATTCTAGGCAGAATGACATAATCTGAAGACTAGTCAAGTCCAGGTATCTTAACTTGGTCTGATCCTATCACTTCTCAATTCTGTCATACTGTTGGCCAGAGAAAGCATAAATAATCTTAAAACATAGACACTGGTTTAATGGAGAAAGTTTAATAGAGGATTAGAAGAAAGAGTGGCCAGGTAATGACTGCTGGTTCAGGAATCACAGGGCATAGGTTCAGATCTGCCTCCAAATACTTACTACCTGGCAGATTTGGGGCAAGTAACTTCCCTTTCATGGCCTCAGTTTTCTCATCTGAAAAATAAAAGGTCCCTGATCTATGATTCTTGCTAGCTATGTAAACTTGAATAGATTATTTCCCTATGTTGAGCCTATTCAGTTTTCTCACTTTAAAATGGGCATAATAATAGATATACTCACTAATTATTTCACAGGCTGTTATGAGGACTAACAATAGCTTCACTTTCTACACAAAGCATTTCTTCATCCTCCTAGGTGCTAGTGCCCTCCCCTTGCCTTCTACCTATTGTATATCTAGCTACATTTGTGTATATTTTCTCCCCAATAAAAAAACGTTCTTTGAGGGGAGAATCCGTTTAACTTTTGTCTCTGGCATACAGTAGAGATTTAGTAAATTCTTGCCAAATTGACTGATTCACTCATTCTATAGGATTTAAATTAATCAGTATTCAATACTTCAAGTATTATTTTTATAAGGTTTATTATCCAACAAAATAGAACCACATGACTAAGTTTTTCCACCTGCTCAAAAAGCCCACTCTACCAAAGCTACTGACAGGAAGGAAAAGAGGCAGAGAGACAGACCTCCACCCAATTTATATCCTGTCTATGTCAGCATGTAACAACAGGAAGTGAGTGGGGTTCTGGGAATCATAGTTTTCCTGGGAATCTCGTAGTTTTGCTGGGGATTGTAGTTTTTAGAGTAACAGATTCAAATTACACAATTCATAGTATAATTGAAATTCTATACATTTGAGCTATTTATTTAGATGATACTCATATTTTATTTATATTTTGATCTCTTTTGTTTTCCTTCCTTCCCTTCTTCTTTCACTCTTTCCCTCATTCTCCCCCTCCTCTCTCCCTCTCTCTCCCTTAATCATTCTTCCCTCCCTCCCTCCTTTCCTTCC
>NW_025365924.1:0-2268 GCF_016433145.1 Gracilinanus agilis | reverse complement strand
GGGGGGTTCGCTCTGTCAAAAGCCATCCTCAGGGGGCCGACAGGACGGACAGTGGGAAGCTGGAGCCCGTTCGCTGGGCACCAGCCAATGAGAGGCGGCCGGCCCCGGAATGCTGCGGGGCTGAGCTAACCTCTCAGGCTCTGGGTAATGGTCCCGCCGGGGGCTTACTGGGAACATTCCATGGAAGCGCGGCAGACCCCGAGGCCCATAAATCATCCCTCCCCCACCCAAAAAGGGGGAGGGCAGGGGAGGGGCGCAGGGAGGGGGGCTCCTTCGGAACGGCTCAAATTAAGATAAAATGCCTTAATTATTAGGCCAACAGCTACGAGGCCTGTCCTCAGGCCATATATTACTCGAGGAGGGGCCGGTCGGAGAGCTCCGAGCCCGGAACTTTACGGCCCTGGTGACAGGCGGAGCTGTTGGCTGCTTCTCTCAAGAAGGTGACTTTGGAGGGGCCCCGGGCAGAGGAAGCGGATCTCGGGGGCCTCTCCCAGCCGGGCCACCCTGGGGAGCCAGGAAGCACACAGTAGGACCGCGATAAATGTCCGATCAGTACAGAGATGGATCGTGCCTGACTCCTTCACTGGGCAAGAGGAAGCTGAACTAAGGGTCGTCTGTCTTGGATGCCTCGCTTGGATGGGGACCATCTAGCTCAATCCCCTCATTTTGCAGCACAGAAACATTGAAATGACTTGCCCAAGAACACATAGATAGCGAGACTGGAACTCGGGTCTTAAGACCAAGAGACAGCATGGCACGGGAGCTAAAATGCTGGTTTGGATAGTGGAGACGTCCTGGGTTCAAATTGCAGATATGTCAGGCATGCTGTGTGATGCTGGGAAGATCCTGTAAGCCTCTGTTTTCATAATCTGCAAAATGGGACTAATAATCAGAGAGCATTTATTGAGCTTCCTGTCTACTGTGTGCCCGTCCCTTACCTTCCACCTTAGAATCAATACTGTATATTGGTTCTAAAGCATAAGTGCTAAGCAATGGAGGTTAAATGACTTGCCTAGGGTCACCCAGCCAGGAAGTATCTAAGGTCAAGTTTGAACCCAGGACAACCCATCTGTAGACTCAATCCACTGAGCCACCTCACTGCCCCCTTGACTTTGCATTCTAGTCATAAAATACAAGGTAGAATTTGTTGCTCTGATATCTGAGGCTACATCCTGGGGCTGAGGAAGAAACGGGATGGGGAAAGGAAGAGCAGAGAAGAGAGGACTGGTCTAACTGCCTTCCCTGAGGTCACCTTCCAGCTAAGGAAGCTTGGCTCCAAACCCCCGGCCCTGTCTTTTGGAAGAAGGTGCTAAAGGAGAATCCCCTCAACGCCACTGGCCAAAACCCACGGTCTCCTCCACCAAAAACTAGAAATGGGCCAGCCCAGACTCATGCCTCCTATCACCTCTGCCCCATAGAATCCGAGCTTCCTCTCAGCACAGCTCAGATGGCACCACCCTTCCTATATAACCTCCCCCCTCCCTATTCCCCAAGAGGCTGGCACCTTCCCAACAAAATTCCCTTGTATGCATTCTGTACACTCATGCGTATCCATGGCGTCTCCCCTAGAGAAGGAATGTTTCATTTTCCTCTCTGTGCCCAGCTCCTGGCACATAGTCAGTGTTCTAATAACTGTGGATGAACTGATGGTTTGAGAGCTGGAAGGATCCTCAGAGACCATCTCTCCAGCCTCCTCATTTTTCCCATGTGGAAAATGGACAATAAGCACCTACTGTGCGCCAAGCACCACACGAGGCATAAAGACAAAGAATGAAACAATCTCTGCTCACAAGGACTCTGCATTCTAATGGAGGGGATATAATCTATGTATATCATTTATAGAAGAAAGCTAAAGAGAAGGAATATAAGGGACTTTGGGAGGGAGGAAGGAAGAGATCTAGAGAGGCTTCACCTGGAAGGATGGCTTTGAGACATCTTAAAGAAGAGGAGGGATTCTGGGAGATGCAGGTGAGAAGGGAAGGCATTTCAGGCACAGGGGATGGCCAGCACAAAGACGAGGATGTGGGAGATGGACCTGATATTGAAGAGAGGGTCAAAGAGGGCAGGAGGGGAAGGAATGTTCACCGAGGCTGGAAAAGTAGCTTATAGGCAAGTCATAAAGGACTGCAAAAGCAAAGCAAAGGAATTGGCTTGGTTTTTATCTGACATTCACATAGTCCTTTAAAGTTTTCAAAACAGCATGACAGATGGATGGAGAGAAAAAGAGAGAGAGAGAGAGAGAGAGAGAGAGAGAGAGAGAGAGAGAGA
>NW_025365923.1:0-5361 GCF_016433145.1 Gracilinanus agilis | reverse complement strand
AATCTCTCTCTCTCTCTCTCTCTCTCTCTCTCTCTCTCTCTCTCTCTCTCTCTCTCCCTCCCTTTCCCTGTCTCCCTCTCCCTCCCCTCTCCTCCCCTCCCCCTTTCTGTCTCTCTCCTCTCTCACTGTATCTCTGACTCTGTCTCTTGCTTCTACACAGTGATTTTACAACAAAGGGATTACTTTTGTCTTTATCTAAAACATGTCTGCTCCTGTAGTCACAGAAAGGGGAAGCGTCTGCAATGAAAATAAAAATGTGCAATGCAAACTAAGCTATCTTGGGTTAGAAAAAAATTGTTGTAAATGACTAGTTGTTCATACACATTCCTAAAATGCTTTTAAAAAATAATTCAGATATTAATTTCTAAATTTCAAGTTTTATAAAAATGTAAGAGTATACTAGGATACATTATCTATGCTCTGCTCTAGCTGGATTGTCTGATGTCTGTAAGGAAGGAAAAAATTGGCATCTCCCCTGCTGCATCTCTTCTTCACCTCTGCTGATACTCAGCCCTTTCCTCCTCCAATCCTTAAATCCATAAATGCTATATGTCATTTTTGAATTGGAGCCTTGAGCGAATGACATTGGGGCTCCAAGAGCTCTTGTGAAATATTTGATTGGCTCATTTCTTTGTTTAATGGCACATGACTGAGGTGGCCAGAATTTCTAAGTGTCAGCCATGCAGCTCTGTGGTCAAGTCATGGAGCATGGGATAGAGCAGACTGATTTAGTCATGTCTGGTTTTAGCTCTGTTAATGCAAAGGGACACTGAATGAGCATATAGGATGTATAAGTATATAGTTCTCCAAAAGGGCAGTGGGTTGAGATTGTTTCTACTCTTACAGTAGTGTGAAGAGCTGACTATGCCAGGATTCTAGGGAAGGAGATCCTCATATGCATCTGGGAACATTTTTTTTGCAAATTCTCTATGGTGCCTCTGTAAATTGACTCCTCTGGAATTTTTGCAAAAATGTCTTTGCCTGGTAGAAATAGCTGTTGATCACATTTCAGCTGCTGCCAATTTAGATAATTTAAGATCACAGATTGCAGGATGATAATCTGTGTCAGTGAAATAAATGTTCTTTTATTTTTTTTAAATTTTGAACATAAACATCAAATTAAATAAATAGCATTTCCATATACAAAGAAGATCAGAAGAAGATTGTACATGAAACCACAGAGATCTTGTATGTATAGCTTGCTTTTTCTTTAAATATATAATAAATTCAACATGTAACTTTCAGAGCTCTCCCATTTGTCTATTATTCTTTCTGACCTAACTTTTTTCTATACATTAATAACTTTCTTCTTTTTCTAACCTATACTCCCACCCTTTCTTCCTCCCTACCACCTAGTATTAAGTCTGCAGAGTCAAGCAAAACAAATCTCTGCACTGGCAATGTCCAAAAATGTAAATACTTTTTTTTAGGAATAGTAAGTTTTAGAGCAGAATTATACACATTGGTTGTTGTTTTGTCATTTTTCAGTCATGTTCTGACTATTCATGACTCCCTTAAGACTTTTCTTCTCAAAGACACTGGAGTCGTTTGCCATTTCCTTCTCCAGCTCATTTTATAGATGAAGAAACAAAAGTAAACAGAGTTAAATGACTTGCTCAGGATCACATCACTAGTAAATGTTGGACTTGATCTTCCAGATCTTCCTAACTCCAGCCCAACATATTATCCACTGTGTCACCTAGCTGCCTGGATAGTCAGATATTTAGTCCAGATTTTTCCTATACTTCACTTTGTGCTTGATGAAAGATCTATTAATATCTTCAAAGTTGTCCTACTTTTGATTATTTCCAATATGACTTTCAGAATTTCTCCAAAATCCAATTAAGTAGCTTTCTATTTGTATTTATGTATGCATATCCCTGTATGTTTAGAGCTGATGTCATGAGCCAGCGCCTGGATCTGCATGCTCAATAGCTGAATGTTATGAAAACTGATGACTACAATTTTCAGGCAAACTAAGGTCACAGACTTCCAGGCTAGGCAAGGCAGCAAATATTTATTAAGCACTTACTAGGCACCTGGCCTTATACTAAATGCTGGGGATACAAATAGGGACAAAAATGAGTTCAAATGAAATAATACTTGTACAACACTTAGCACAGTGCCAGTTGGCTCTTAATAACTATTTATTCTCTTCTCCCTTCCAAAACAGGGTCCCTGCCCTCGAGGAGCTCACAATCTAATGGGATTAGAGACACAAAAGACACAAAAGCAACTATAAAGGTGGGATAGGATGGTGCTGAAGGTGTGGGCTGCAGGAATCTGAAAAAATCAGAAGTACAGTCATGGGGGGCAGCTGGGTAGCTCAGTGGATTGAGAGCCAGGCCTAGAGACAGGAGGTCCTAGGTTCAAATCCGGCCTCAGACTCTTCCCAGCTGTGTGACCCTGGGCAAGTCACTTGACCCCCATTGTTTACCCTTCCCAATCTTCCACCTATAAGTCAATACACAGAAGTTAAGGGTTTAAAAAATTAAAAAAAAAAAAAAAGTACAGTCATGAATAGAGATAAAAAACAAAAACCTGGTTCATGAGTGACTCTATGAAGGTTGGTCAGCCTGAATCCTTCCCTAAAATAAAAACAAAAACCTGGTTCATGAGTGACTCTATGAAGGTTGGTCAGCCTGAGTCCTTCCCTAAAAATGGAGGTCCCGGGAAGAACTCAGTGACACGGTTGGCATAGCAAAGGGATGTTGTAGGGTAAGACTGCAAATGAGGCATAATGTTAAAATGTAGAAATTTAGAAGCATAACAGGAAGGGGAATTTAAAGCTGAAAAGGATCCTTAAAGCTCATTGAATCCATCCCTTTTACTTTTCAGGTAAGGAAACAAGCCCCAAAGGAGTAAGAAACTTGGCCAAGGATACATAGGTAGTAAAATAGGATTCCAACCAAGATCCTCTGACTCTAAAACCAGAATTCTCCCCACTGCACCATGTTGCCTCTCATTGGCATGAGGTATTTAGAAAAGTAATCTCTAGCTTATTTGGCATTATAATAATGCCCTTGTTTTGTCTTCCTTTGCCACTCCCATATCCTAATTTTAAAAAAAAATGATTAAATCACATTAAGATCAATTCGACACTTTCCCAGTACCCTCTAGGAAGGATGGAAGGTTCCCTGAGTGAGGGGGTCTCTCAAAACAAGGACTGGAATCACTGAGTTCCAAAGAGTGAATGATACTCCCCTATTTGTGGGCCATGTTACCATCCAGAGGGACCAAGTGGAGTTAGTTGTGGTTGAGGGTGGAATAGGGTTGGGGCAGTCCTGAGCACACCATACCTGTAGACTTGGTCATGACCATCCATGCATTTAGTCTAATTTCCCCATCAAGACTTCCTCATGGTGCTGTACATTGAAAGAGGTTAGAGTTGGCTGGAAGCCAGTCAGTGTAGATGTCACACCACTAAAAAAGATGAGCTTAGAAACATGCCTGGAAGTTTCCGTTTTTATTTTAAGCAAATACAAGCTGAAGATTAACACTTGGCTGACCCCAGTTCCCAAATGCTAAATGTAATGTTTGGAGCAATATAACACCCTGACATGCCCCAGGTCCTTAGAATGGAGTAGTGTTTTCAAACATCCCTTGATTTTCCCAACCTCGGGGGCTTTTTCCGGATGAGTGTGATCTACTGACTGAAGAAATAATGATGTCCAAATCCCAGCCAAATGCCTCCTGATTCCCTTCCCCCCTCCCCACGTCCCCCCCAGCTCTTTTTACCCAGCTGCATAAAGTGATGAGAACTTGATGCTTAGGTAGCCTCTTCAGGGCTCCTGAGCAGTTGATTAAAAATAATACTTTGCTATCATTTATTAAGTTTGCATAATCGACTGCCCAGGAAGCATTTAGAACAAACAACCACTTTGATGCCAAAAACCATGTGAGTAAGCAATCAGCTCAAATCATGGGAGAGACAATTAAATTTTCATGTATCATAAATGAAATATCCATTAGGGACCTTTTCTAGTGACCTCCAGGTTCAGCGATTCTTGGGACCGAAACCCCCACGCTCAATCCCGTCTCCGTTCTGGCCTGTGACACAGATTTCAGGCACTGTGGAGGGAGAAGCCCTGCAACAGTCAACAAATGTAACTAGTTTTGGAGAGCTGCTATTGACAGTAAAATTCTAATTTTACTCTCGCTCCCTGAACAGATGTACCTCAGAGTCCATAGACTGCAATACTTAACTGCAGCTACTCAGCTGTGACCTTCAGCCCCAGGCTCCCTGCAATAAAATTTTCATGCAACCATATGGAAGAATATTTTAATAGAGATTTACTGTCAGTAACTGTCCCAAAGGAGCAAATAAGGAAGCTGTAACATATTGCGTACAGTAAATCAAGGGGACTTCAATGGAAAAACGAAGCCTCCCTGAGGCTAGCATCTTTACAATTACAGGCAACACTTTGTACAAATATGTGTACAAAGGACTAGATATGCACTCAGTTAAGCAGCTCAAAATGGTTTCGATTTGGAAATATATTTATTTAGAATTTATTTATTGGATTTTATAAGTGGCAGGCACTTACCTGTCAGGGCTGAGTGCATGTGGCTCCCTTCCCCAAGGCTTCCAGGACGGAAGTGAGTGGAGGTGACATCGAACTTGAAGTCGTTCCCACCTCGGGGAGGTGGCAGGCGGCAGAAAGGATGCGTGTGACTCTGGCCAGGGCTCCTCCACGGCACGGAGGCTTTTCCTCCACAGCCAAGGACGGACATTAAGACAGGAGGGGAAATTCAGAGCTGGAAGGGACCTTAGAGATCATCCCGTCTAATGTCCCTGGACTTTCTGGGGCCCGTGTCTCAATAAGCCTAGGACAACTGGTTAAAAACTGAAAATTCAAGCAAACTCATTATTGGGAAAGCATGGATGCTCAAGATCCCAGGCGGAGGGCTGAATTCTTAGACAATATGATAGAAATGTAAGCCCTGAAGAGAATTTAAATCATCTGATGCAATTTCCTCATTTTAGAGATGAGGAAACTAAAGCCCAGAGAAATAAGATTCATTCCCTAAGGGCAGGTGGCAAAGTCAGCATAAAACACTAAAACTGCAACATGTTGTAGAAGAGTAAGCGCCCAGTGTAGAATCCCTGATCCCAGTGCTTGGGGGAAGATGTGGTTTGGCTTGACCAAGGAGACTCCTCAGGGAATGGGCTTGTGGAGAGGTATTCTTCTTTAAATATGTAGAACCCTCTCTAGGAACTAACCCTATCTCCACAATCTCATTATGAACTGGGTGCCCCAGGGAGCAAGTTCCTGCTAAGTTGATCTGTACCTTCCCTTTAAGATTTTCTCTCTCTCTCTCTCTCTCTCTCTCTCTCTCTCTCTCTCTCTCTCTCTCTCT
>NW_025365922.1:0-6459 GCF_016433145.1 Gracilinanus agilis | reverse complement strand
CACTCCCCAAGAAGACAGGTAATATTATTTAAGTTGTACATACATTATCATATAATATATTTTCCACTGTTGTGAGACAAGAGACATATTGCTTACAGTAGAGAGAAGTTCATAATCTTTCTAATGCATATAAAAACTCTTCTCCTTCACTCAGAGAACCTTTAATAGCTACTGTAGGTATTAAAATTAAGGTTTTGACTAAAATATATGAAAGTTATAAATAATATGGTAGTCACCAATTTAAAATATAGCTCAAGTCAAAACGACTTTCAATAGTTTTTATTTACAAAATAGGTGGAGAGAGTGGAAATTGAGAAATACAAAAAGAGGGTAGAAAAAAAATTTAGCCTATCACACAAAATATTGCTCAGGTGCTTAACTCAGCCCAGTATGACTTGTTAACCCCTCAATCAGAATTAATCTCTCTCCAGAAGTCAGGAAAGGAAAGTCAGTTATTCACTCACCCAATTTCCCTCTAAGAGGCAGTTCAAGCTGAAGATGACCAGTTGAGGATGACTCCTGAAGCGGACCGCTACCTCCAGAAAACTCTTCAGGGGTTTTATAGTGACTTCTTGACCCTTCCCCTCTTCACAGGGACCAATCACAGCTTCCAAATTGTCTAGCACTGCTGGGGGGGATGTTTTGTGGGACCCATTTCTCTACCTCTGGATGCATAAACTCTTATCAAAAGGATTCACAATTTCCTGACTGATTGAGTTATTACCCATTTCAGCAAATGACTTAGGAACACTCTTACTAAATGTCTGGTGAGGTACTAAGTAGGGGTACTTAAGTTAGTGTTTAGGAATTGTTAACTCAAAATAGACAAAGAGAATAAAGAGTTCCCTTTCACAAGAGTTAATTCAAAATAGACAAAGAGAATAAAGAATTCACTTTCATATTACCTAGTGCTTATTAAGTAAAATACAAATTGGCATTGAAGGCCCTTCACAAGCATGCAAAACTCAATATATCCAAAAAAGAACTCATCATCTTCTTCTTTTTCAGTTATTTCAGTCATATCTGATTGTTCTTAACCCCACTAAGGGGTTTTCTTGACAGAGATACTGAAATGGTTTGCCATGTTCTTCCCTAGCACACTCAAGAAATGAGGCAAACAAGGGGGCAGTCGGGTAGCTCAGTGGACTGAGAGTCAGGCCTAGAGACGGGAGGTCCTAGGTTCAAATCTGGCCTCAGACACTTTCCAGCTGTGTGACCCTGGGCAAGTCACTTGACCCGTATTACCCACCCTTACCACTCTTCCACCAAGGAGCCAATACACAGAAGTTAAGGGTTAAAAAAAAAATGAGGCAAACAAGGTTAGATGAGTTGCCCAGGGTCACACAGCTAGTAAGTGTCTGAGGTCAGATTTGAACTCATAAAGATGAGTTTTCTTGACTTCAGGCCCAGGGCTCAATCTACTTTGCCACCTAGCTGGCCAAGGTTACCAAGATCTACTCCTCTTTGAAACTTCTCTATTCATGCCAAGGGTGCATTGACCTGACCAGTCAATTAAATTCACAACTTAGACTTTATGATAATTGCCTCCTTCTTGTCTCTTATCCCACATATCCAGCCAGTTCCCAACTCTTCCTTTTTCTACCTCCACATCATCATTTGCATCCATTGCTATATCCCTGATGACATAGCCAACAGATTAGTCCATCATCATCTCTCTCCTGTACTATTATAATGGCTTCTTAATCCATCCTTTACACAACTCCTAAAGTGATTTTTGCACAGGGATGGATCTGATAATGTATTTAATAACCTGTATTTAATAACCTCCTGTATTTAGTAATCTTCAATGACTTCCTATTGCCTCTAAGGTAAAATGTTAATTTCTCTGTTTTGTTTTTAAAAACCTTCAGAACTTGGTATCAATCTACTTTTCTAAAGTCTAATCATACTGATTCTATTTCTCTTCTTTACACACAACACTCCCATCTCTCATCTCCATAGATTTACATTGATACTGGTTGTGCCCCATATCTGGAATGTGTTTTCTTCTCATCTCTGTTTCTTAAAATCCTCTTTCCTTCAAAATTCATTTCATGCTCCAGAGTTTAGGGGGAAGCCATTCTGGAGCTTCTCAGCTACTAGACCCAGCCTCCCTTTCCCACTTAATTACCTTGTGTTCATTTTGTATGTGTTTATTTGTTTGTGTATCTCCTCCAAAAGAATGTAGTAAGTTCATTGAGGATGTTATTTTTGTTCAGTCATTTTGTATCTGATTCTTCATAACCCCATTTAAGGTTTTTTTGGCAGAGATACTGGCGTATCTTCTCTATCTCATCTTACAGATGAGGAAACTAAGGCAAACTGGCTTAAGTGACTTGCTAGTAAGTATCTGAGGCTACAATTGAACTCAGGTCTTCCTCCCTCCTGGCCTGTGGTCCACTCACTGTGCACCTACCTGGCCCCTCACTGAGAAAAAATTGTTCCATTTTTTTCTGTTTCCTGAACTCCTAGCCTAGCACATAGTAGATACTCCAGTGTTTGTTGACTGACTTACTGAGAGATCCTTAGGAATACTCGCTTTGATCTATCAATCAAAGGCCTATTATGTGTTTGGCAATGTGCTAAATATTGGAAAGACTAAAACAAAAACCCAATCATTGCTTTCTTTGAGGTCACAATCTAATGAGGGAAGATAACTTGCAAAAAATATATGTAAACAAAACATGTCCAGGACAAACTGGAGATAAGTAATGGAAAGAATGCACTAGAATTATGGAGAATGGGGAGGTGTGATTTTTAAATGGGACTTAAAAGGAAGCCAAGAAATAGAGCTGAAAAGGGGAAGTATTCCAGGTGGGGAAATGGCCAAAATGGGGAGATGGGGTGTCTTTCTAATCGTCTTTCTCGCTAAAAATCTCTAACTTTTAGAAGTCTCTCACATAAAAAACCATTTGTCATTTAAAAGTTTCTTCAGCAGATGAAATAAAACCTCTTCCTTTGACAGTACTCTTGACTGGGAGTGAGATCTATAGTATTAAAACAGTTCTTCCCAGTCACTGCTGATTCCTCAGAAACTCCCTGTACTCCATCTCTGAGTTTATCTTATTCCATAGACAATAGGGAGCCACAGAAAGTTTTCGAAGTCAAATGATTGCCAGTATCGGGATGGCCATATCATAAAATCCATATGCAGATAGTAGGATGAGGTGGGTGAATTAGAGGGTGGGTAAACCAGTTGACCAGTTGAGAGATCAAATGGGGTGGGGAGGGGGAGGTTGGTCTTCCCAGAACAGGGGCAAATTCCTAGCCCCCAGTGTGGCCATTTATTGCTGAAGTGACCCCAGGCGGAGGGGAGGGTGCATTCGGGCTAAGGAGAGGAAGGGAGGGAGGAAACCAGGGGATATCAAGATGTGGGAGTGGAAGAACCAACTTCGTCCCAGGCTGATTGGCTGCGAGACCCAGCCCTCTCCTTCTAGTTTAAAAGAGTTGGAGAGGGAGTACTGCGGCTGCTTGTTCCCAGGAGGAGGAGTTGCGGATCCCAGGCTCCCTGTCTCCTGGCTCCTTGGTTCTCCCGCTCTCTAGTGAGTTAACCCCCAGCCTCCACTCTCACAGTTGCTTTTGAGTTTGCCGCCCGGGAGGAGGTAGAAGGGGAGGCAAAGGGTAGACGCGGATCGCGGAGCCCAGAGCGCCATGCGCCGCGCCAGCCGAGACTACACCAAGTATTTGCGAGGCTCGGAGGAGATGGGTAGCGGCAACTCCAGCGCTCCCCACGAGGGTCCCCTGCACCCTACACCTTCCCCAGCCCCGCACCAGCCCCCACCCACCTCTCGCTCCATCCTGATGGCCTTCATGGTCCTGGGGCTGGGCCAGGTCCTCTGCAGCGTTGCATTGTTCCTCTACTTCAAAACCCAGGTGAGTACCTGCCCGCCCCCGTGCGCCCAGATAGAGCGTCCTGGAGCCATTGGGACATTCTCCTTTCACCACCTCCCTTCCCGGATTCCTCAAGGGGCTGAAGCGACACTGAGAAGGGGTTAGATAAATCTCTTTTCTGATTCTTTAAGACCTACATCTGGGAACCTAACTTCTCTCAGAGCTCATCCATTTTTCCACCATCCTAAAGTAGGGGGTGTTGAACAGAGGGCAGAGTTGCAGTGACTTCCAAGCCAGCTGTTGGCTGCAGGCTTCTGTCAAGCTAGGGGTCTGAGCGAGGAGCCAGCTCCTCATTTCCCTGTAATTTCTTTCCTTTACCTGTGTCCCAAGGCTTTTTTTTTTTTTTGGCTGAGGAAACTTTCAGATTCAATTTAAAGGCATCTCAGCCTATTAAAATAATTTTAAAGTTGAGGAAGGCAGTTCAGAGCATTTTATGTACATCTTATATATAAATTATGATGCAATATTTGCTTTTCTTCCTTTCACCCCTTCCCTACAAATAGGGAATTTGTCACTTTTTTTAAAAAGCAGATAATTGCAGCTGCCCTGCAGTTTCCAAGAAAACTGATCCGTAGATCTTTCTTTTCTTATTACCATTTTGGGAAAAGGACCGACTCAAACCCACCTAGCACAAAGGCAAGCATCCCCTCACTTAGTCTCCTGCCCTCCGCCTAGTGGGTGATGTCTGTCTTTTGGGAATTGGATTTTCTTTTCAGGCACCCCTTCGTCAAGGGGTTCCATCCTGGGTACTCGAGAAACGGCAGCCTCGCTGTATCTTGAAGCGGAAGTTTCAGCGGTTTCTGAAAGCCCTAGCAGGCTCTTGAAGGATGGGGAGGTCTTGTTTCGGGCTGGCGGCTTGTAAAAGTCTGATGTGTGCAGAAAAAAGCAGCCCATTATCCTTGCTCCTTTACCCCAAACTGATGTTCCTGGACTTTCTCATGGGTCTTTGCAGGCACTGTTGTCACTGGACAATACAAGTGCCTTCTGTGCTTTCCAGAGAAGAGGTGAATAGTGAAAGAGGAGAGGTGTGTCCTGCCTGGGGAACAGTCAACTTGCAAACCACAAACTTCGAGCAGATAACCTCCCTCTTTCCTTCCCCCCAGCTGTGTGACCCAGGGCAAATTACTTAACCTCTCTGTGCTGAAGATTCCTCATTTGTAAAATGAAGAGTTTGGGTACAATGAGCTCTGAAGTCCCTTCCAGTTCTAAATCTGGGGGTTTGTGATGCTAGAATGGCTCTATGGATCATAACTGTAGGGAGATAGTAGAAAGGCACGGTTAAGACTGTAACCTTATGCTTTCTGGTGGTTTACGCTTTTAAGTCCTTGTTTTCTTGGAAATTGCAGGGCAGCTGGTTGGATTCATTTAAATCCGCTTGTCTGCTACCCTGAACTCTTTCTCAGAGGAAGTGGAGGGCTGACTGTGCATTTCTTTATGGGAAAAGAAAGAAAGTTGAAGTTGGCTTTCAGACTCATAGAGACTCAGTATCTCAGATGGATGGTATTTTAGCTGGAACTCAAAGGGATCCAGGGAAGTCGAAGCGAGCACCAAGCTGGGGTCCACTAATTTTGAGAGCTCTGTGGCTTTTTGGAGATGAGAGCAGGGCATATGCATGTATTGTACAAGTACGTGTGTAGGACTGAAAAGAGGAAAGTAACTCTTGGTTTGTGGGATTTTTGATGAATGTTCATTGAAGAGTCTGTCTCTGTAGAAACATTTTTTATTATCTCTTAAAGGGAAAGTAGTATATATCATTACTCCCCAAACAGTGATATTTAGAAGGTAATAAATCTGTCACCTTATATTGAGATAGGATAAATTTTTTTTTAAGGATTTTCTTTAAACATAGTTTACTTGAGGAGCAACTGGGTAGCTCAGTGGATTGAGAGTCAGGCCTAGAGATGGGAGGTTCTAGGTTAAAATCTGGCCTCAGACACTTCCCAATTGTGTGACCCTGGGCAAGTCACTTGACCTCCATTGCCTACCCTTACCAGTCTTCTGCCTTGGAGCCAATACACAGCATTGACTCCAAGATGGAAGGTAAGGGTTTAAAAAATAAAATAAAAATAGTTTACTTGAAATGGAAGCAATTGATGCCTTGATCAAAATCATTTTAGAATGCATTTCGTTCATTGGCAGGCACTGTTGACAAAAGAATATGTATTATATTGTTAGCTATATTTTTTAGCTGCTTAATGTTTTTTATTTTAGAAGAAAACACTTTTTTTACCTCTTTCCCTCCCCCTCCATGGCAAAAAAGGCACATATTTCTTTAGCTGCTTTTTCAGTATTTTTAGATCTTCATGAAAAATATCTCATTTTAAAACTGAAAGAGCCTAAAGGTTTGTCTCATTTGAGGATTCTTGAGCCAACTCTTGCTGCTTAGTTTCCCAGTGAAGAAGCCCAAAGCTATAATTGGAGGATAACTTCATAAGGCAGATCCCACTGGTGAAATACTTCTATGCACTTGTTTAAATCTAATCAAATATTTCAGGTGCTTTTGACTAATAAAATATGTAATATTTTATATATTATTTAATAATGTCATTATTATAAAATATAATATTG
>NW_025365921.1:0-1261 GCF_016433145.1 Gracilinanus agilis | reverse complement strand
AGGCAAACACCTTTGAAAGATTTCAGACCTCTGATAAATGCAATGACCAACCAGGATGGCAGAAGTCTCATGATGAAATAACTTGGTCATTTCCTACAAAAAGCTACACACATCCTATGAAATCAGCTGTCTCTCACTTCAGAAACAGGATGGTCTCAGGGAATAGGCTGCAACAGTTGTTTTTGAGCATGGGAACTGGATTTCCTTGATTGTCCATACTTCTCATAAGGATTTTCTTTTTCTTTAGTGGGATGGGTGAGAAGAGGGACAGAAAATTGATTTTGGTTAATTAGAAAAAATTAAATTTTAAAAAAGGTCATTTAGACCACAGGTTTCAAATACATACCCTACAACACTCTCAGGTACAGTCTGAACCAGGTGAAAACCTAATTGGGAAATAGTTATCAAAAGAAAATACAGTAACACACAGATAATATAAAAACTAAATTAAAATGTGTCCTTTAGGAATCCATATTTACATATTTAGGATGACAAAAAGTCATGCCTCCTCTAAGATATATACAGTTGGAGTCTGATTTTCCCAGGGTAATGTTCCCACTTCACAATTCTACCTCTTCCCCCTGCTCTCCATTCAGAAAGTCCCCAGAGTCAGGGACAGGAAGTTGGGATACCACTAAGTTTTCTAACAATAAAGCTCCATGAAATGAAAGGAAACTAAGACCAGAGATGATCTCTCTATTATCCTGCTGCACAGTAGTGGGATTAGGGGTATGGAGGGTGTGTCATCTCTACATAGGAGAGCCAGACCTGTGAATTATTATACTGTGGACCCAGACACTGGATGCTAAAGCCAATCTTCCTTTTACATGGATAAAAATCAGGTTCCATAGCAGCCATGCTTCCATCTGATATTTTAGGATACCCACAAAGAGGAAAAATACACGTGAAATGGTGAATCTCTGTGTGTGAAAGGAGATAAAGTTGAAATTCTCCTTTCCATCTCCAGAATTTCCCAGCAAGAGGGGATGGAGGCCAGCCCCTTGGCATGACTGTAGCTTATACTCCAACCAAGACTAGAAAGATCCTGTGGAGCCACAGCACCAAGTGAAATGGACTGAAGGAAATACCACGGGAGAGAGTATGGGGTAGCTATTGAAGCTGCAGTCCTAAAAGTTGGGAGACAAACAAGGTTGTATGTTGCTCGGAAAGAAGAGAACAACCAAATATCAAAAACAATTGTGATGATGACAATACAAAGGCTTTTTGTACCCAACATGTAAATGAGACTTTCTCCACAGAG
>NW_025365920.1:0-3156 GCF_016433145.1 Gracilinanus agilis | reverse complement strand
TATATATATATATATATATAGTCACTGAATCTTAAAGTTGGGAATGAATTCAGAGTCCATCTAGTATCTTTCTAAAAATCTTTTAATACATCACCAACAAATGATCATCAAGCCTTCTTATGAAGTCTTCAAAAAAGGAGTAGTCTAACCCAAGGCAATTCATTCCAATTTTGGATAATTTTTAATTGTTAGAAGGTTTCCCCCTATATTAAACAAAATGCTGCCTCTGCATCTTCTACCATTATTCTCAATTCCTCCTGGAGCTGAGCAGAACTCATTTAAGGGCTTCCATGTAACAACTTTAAATAATTGAAGGCTATTATTGATTCTTATTCCTTGTCTTGCCTGCTCCAAGTCTTCTTTTCTTCTAGGCTGTCTCCAGTTTTTTGCCATCAGCCCTTATATGTCATGAGGCCCTACCATCCTGTGACCTTTCCTTGTATGATCTCCAGCTTGCCCATGTCCTTTTTAAAGTGCAATACTCAGAACTAAACACACTACTATCGATGCAATCTGATAGAAAGTACAGACAAACCATCACCTTTTTCATTCTGGATTCTATGACTTAAGGCAACCCAAGATCACATTTTTTGGTTATTTTATTGAGTTTTTTTAGTGCTGTGAAATGTAAGAGCAGAGACTTTTATTTTTGCCTTTTTCATCTAAAGTACTCAGCATAGTGTTTGACACATAGCAGGCATGTATTTAATGCTGAAATGAGACATCTAGGGTTGGGAAAACTAGGATTCAAATTCTGCCTCAGGAACTGTACTGTGTGATCCTTGATAGGTTACTTAACTCTTTTGAGGTTCAATTTCTTATCCACAAAATTGGTAAAAATAATATTTCTCAAAGAATTGTTATCTCAATTGAGAATGTATATAAAAATTTGTAAACCTTAAAGCAATATATAAATGTGAGTCATTATTGTAATATTGTCCAGACAGCTAGGTGGTACAGTGGTTAGAGTACTACACTTAGAGTTAGGAAAACCTTAGTTCAAAGTACTGGCTCAGATTCTATCTGTGTAGTTGTGGACAAGTCTTGTGACTTCTTTTACTCTCAGTTTCTTTATTGTAAAATGGAAATAATGATAGCATCTTTCTCAGGGTTGTTGTGAGAATCAAATGAGAACATTTAAAGTGCTTTGTAAACCACAAGGAAGTATATAAATGATTGCTATAATTTTATTATTGTTTTGTGATGTTTGTGGAACATCTTTCAGATAAACGGTCATATTTGTTGGGTGTAAAGTTAAACCTCATTTTTCTCATTTGCATATGTTTATTCCTATTTATCATATATGAAATATATATTTTATCATTATTCAATAGTGATTTGAACATGATTTCATATAATCATTGATATTTTACCATTATTATTTAGAAAACTGATTTCTAATTGTTGGGGAGGGAATAGCTCTTGGCTATGTATTTGTGTTAGTATCCTCTAGTCCAGTGATTCCCAAAGTGGGTGCCACTGCCCCCTGGTGGGTGCCGCAGTGATCCAGGAGGGCGGTGATGGCCACAGGTGCATTTGGGGCCGATGAATAACTGTAAGGGGGCAGTGATAGTGTGTGACAGGAGGCACTAAGTAATATTTTTTTCTGGAAAGGGGGCGGTAGACCAAAAAAGTTTGGGAACCACTGGTCTATAGCTTAGATATCAGACTTTTCTGGTGACATTTGATGCAAAGGTTTTTTAGGGGAAGCCTTTCTCCCCCCTCCCCACCCCCCCATAGTTTTTATACTCTCTCTGTTTTGTTTTGTTTTGTTTTTTTAAACCCTAACCTTCTGCCTTAGAATCGATACTATGTATTAGTTCCAAGGAAGAAGAACGATAAGGGGTAGGTAATGGGAGTTAAATGACTTGCCCAGGGTCACACAGTTAGAAAGTGTCTGAGGCCAGATTTGAACCTAGGACCTCCCATCCCGTCTCTAGACCTGGCTCTCAATCCACTGAGCTACCCAGCTGTCTCATGCTCTCTTTTAGCTTCCCAAAAGGCCCTAGATGTGTGAGTTGATTTTTCATGCTGTATTTCCAGTGCCCAGTACAGTATTTTTCACATAATAAGCATTTAGTTAATTCTTATTGGATTTGATTGAAAGATGTAGGAAATTCAAGATCCCACTGTTTATTGTTTGTTGATTATTAAGAAAAAATTTTCCATGGTAGAGCAAAACTTAACCTTTAAGTCTTTCTTCTTGTGTTTCTCACATACTTCTTTGATAGACACAACCAATGAATCAACTTTTTTCAAAGATCTCATAAATTCTAAGGGAGTTATAAAACAGAATAAAGGAATCAGAATTTGACTGTTGGAAGGGACCTCTATAACTCTCCAATCCAACAAAAGAAAAACCTGACGAGGGCTCACCCAGCCTCTGTTCAAAGACCTTTTTGGAGGGGTGGGGGGGGAACCCATTCCATTTTCTACAGATCTAATTACTAGGAAATATTTCCAAAATGGGGCCTCAGTTTACCTCTTTTCATCTTCCCTCAGCCTCGTGACTGCCCTTCGTATACTTGAAGACAGCCATTATGTCTCCTTTGAGTCATCTTTTTTGCAAGTTAAACATACTTAATTTTTTCAACTGAACCCTTTTCTGGACATTCACTAGGTTATCTACCAATGGTCTTTTAAAATCGTAATGCAACACAGTACTTTTTTTTCCTCTATTAATATTGTATTTTCCCCCAAATACATGTAAAAACAATTTTTAAACATTTGTTTTCTGACATTTTGCTATCCAAATTTTCTCCCTCCCTCCCCTACCTCTTCTCTGAGATGGTAAACAATTTGATATAGGTTATGCATGTCTATCATGCAATACATATTTCTATATTCATCATGTTGTGAAACATGACACATCACATACAAGAAAAAACTCATGAAGACAATAAAGTGAAAAATGGTAATCTTTAATCTGTATTAGGTCTCCATTAGTTCTTTATCTGGTGGTGGATAGCATTTTTCATCATGAGTACTTTGGAATTGTCTTGGATCATTGTATTGCTGACAATAGCTAAGTCATTCACAATTGATCATACATTTTGCTGTTACTGTGTACAATGTTCTGGTTCTGCTCACTCCACTTTGTATCAGTTCATATAAGTTTTTCCAGGTTTTCCTCCCCTCCCCTCCCCTCCCTTACCC
>NW_025365919.1:0-7625 GCF_016433145.1 Gracilinanus agilis | reverse complement strand
AGGAAAGGAAAGGAAAGGAAGAGAGGGGAAGAAGAGGAGGGGGAAAGAGGAAGGAAGGCTAGATAAATGATTAAAGATAAGAGCTTGAGTGAGCATTTATTAAGTGTTTAATATGTGTGCAACTCTAATAAAGAATGGGAATATAAAAACATGCAAAAGATAGTCATTATCCTTAATGAATTTATATTCTAATAGAGAAGGAAATTACATAAAGGGGCACTGGAGAACAGGGGGGAAGATAGAAAGGTAAGACAGGGTACTCAAGCCAGGGCAAGGTGGTTTGTGAAGAGGTGGAAAAGATACATCTGAAGGTTGACTCGAGAGAGTCCTGAGCATTTTATTTTTTGGTTTTAAAGACTAAATCCTTAATCTTTCCAATTTGGGGTTATTCCTGAGGCATTGAGGTTGAACACTGCTTAAGAAATCTCCTTTTTCTGGCTAGAAGGCTAGATTTTTAGGACTATACTGCCAAGGAAATAAAAATGCCCTCCTTTTCTACATTGAAAGTTGAGGTTCCCGGGGGCAGCTGGGTGGCTCAGTGGATTGAAAGCCAGGCCTAGAGATGGGAGGACACTTCTTAGCTGTGTGACCCTGGGCAAGTGACTTAACCCCCATTGCCTAGCCCTTACCGCTCTTCTGCCTTAGAACTAATACTCAGTATTGATTCTAAGATGGAAGGTAAGGGTTCAAAAAAAAAGAAAGTTAGGGTTCAGGGATATTTTCCATGAGCTCCCCTCTCAGGCTGAATGGGCAAACATATTTGTATTGACTTCCACTATTTTCTAGAATAATTCTACTACCCAAACCATTATCATCTCTTGAATTGGGAAACTCCATCATAAATTATCTGGTCTATATAATCTGTGCCTTGAAAGGGAAACAAAGAGAGAAAGTGGACAGGAATTGGAGTCCAGGAACTCCCTTTTTAAGCCACTTGGATGAGGACAGGAAGCTTGGCATATGCTTCCATTGTAGGTCACTTTTAACTAATCCTTTGTTGGGTGTGGGTGGAAATAAATCCTGGAGGCATCCCCCACCATTATTCTATATTCTAGAAGAAAGGTACAAAGGAAAAGGCAGAAAGGGATGAGAACCTTGGAGCATCTAGGTGGCACAGTGAATAAAAAGTTATTCAGTTGGTGTTCAACTCTTCATGACCCAGTCTGGGATTTTCTTGGCAAAGATTTGGAGTGGTTTACCATTTTCTTCTCCAGCTCATCTTACAGATGAGACAAACAGGTTTAAGTGACTTGCCCAGGGTCACACAAATAGTAAGTGTCTGAAGCTGGATTTGAACTCAAGAAGAGGAAGATTCCTTCCTCTTCTTGACTCTAGGCTTGGTGCTCTATCCACTGAGTTCAAATCCTGCCTCAAATACTGTGTGACTCTGGCTAAGCCATTTAACCTTACTTGACAACAGTTTCCTCACCTATAAAGTGAAGATAATAATAATAATAGTATTTATATTATAAATATTATACTATAAATAATTACAATAATAGTCTTGGGAGGACAAGAGATAAAATTCAAAATTATTTGCAATCCTTATAGTTCTGGAGATATATATATGTGTGTGTATATATATATAGTTCTGGATAAATCCTAGCTATTACTATTATAGGCTCCTCTGATAAGAGTTTATTCTTCCCAGAGCCTTAGCCTACCAGATTGTCTTGGAGGCAGTTCTAGTGCTTGAAGCTTCATTGAGAGAAGTCCTTTGTTCTCCCAACAAGGTACGAGTGGTCCATTAGTATTTGAAGATAATATCTGTAAAGTGCTTAGCCCAGTGCCTAGCAGATAAGGGGCATTTAACAAATGTTTGTTCCTTTCCCTTCCCTATGGATGCTGTCCAACAGCGGTGCCCAGCAGGTTCCTATTTCAGACATGACTGTGTTAACTCCAAAATCTGGGTGATATGGGCTTGAACTAAAAAAGAAAAATTTTTGAGTAGAATTTTTTTATTAACAAGTTAGTTTTTATTTTATTAACAAGCTGACTTGTTAATAAACAGGATGGTAAACAAGTAGATATTTAGGGAACTATATATTAAAATAGTTGAATATGCAACTAACTCCTTAATTGATACTTAGATTTTTTTTTTTAACTTTTGCTATAACCAGGGCATTTATTACCTTGTAACCAAAAGTCCTTTTTAAAGTTTCGGAAACATCAGACTAAATAAGAAGTAATTAGGGAGATAAATCTACACGGCAGAACGTATCTCATTCTCTCTTAAAGCCAAATGGAGGATTCCCCCATTCCAGGGCTCTCCTCCATTGATGGAGAATGAAGAGGATTGTTTTTAGCTTGATGGATGTTTTTGCTTGTTTCTCATTGGTGCCTTCAGTGTTCTGTCTGTCTGACTGTCTCTCAAGTGGCCAGGTTGGTGTCCTGAGTGAGAGGGATAAAGGGGAAGTTATTTTTTCTACTTTTTCTTTTTTGGTTTCTTTCCACAGAGTCACAGAATTTCCAAGTTGGGAGTGACTTAAATAAGTCCAACCTGTACCTGACTAAGAATAATTCCACCCAAAAACCTACTCAACAAGTGGCCCTTCAGACTTCACTTGAAGACCTCCAGTGGGAGGGCACACACTGCCTCCTGTGGCAGCCCACTTCCACTTTGAGATAGGTTTAATTGTGAGGAAGTTTTTCTTGATATCAAGCCCAAATCGATTTCTTCGTGTCTGCCACACACTGCTCCTGGTTTTGCCCTCTGGAGCCAAGCAGGACAAATCCTTTTTTTCCCGCTTCACATCTCTCTCCACTCTAAATCACCTTCTAAATCAGCCATCAAATTGCTTGTCCTAAAACATAAATAAAACCTCATCACTCCCAGTCCCATTCAACAAACTCCAGTGGTTCCCTTTTAACTTCAAGTTAAATATAAAATCCTGTTTGACTTTCAATGCCAAATCTGGCTCCTTTCTACCTTTCTGGATGTTTTACATGTTCCACCTCTTCACTGTCCAGGGACATTGGCCTCCTTGCTGTTCCTTGAATTCCATTTCTTGACTTTGGATTTTTTCCAGTCTTTCCTCCATTCTGGAAACACTCTTCCTCCTCATCTTCACCTCCTGGCTTCCTCCAAATCTCAGCTCAAGTTTCACCTTCTATAAAAAGTCCTTTTAGAACTGCTGGAGTCAGACGTAGCTCAAAGCATACTATCTTCCACCTTAGTTTATTTATGGTTTTATTTTGGGGTTTTGGTTTTACATGAGTATTCTCTTACAAAATGACCAATATGAAAGTATGTTTTGCATAATACAAGTATAATCCAGATCAAATTGCTTGCTATCTCCAAAAGGGGGGAGGAGGAAGATCATATAATTTTGGAAAACATATGATGAAAATTAGTATTACCAGTAATTGGGAAGATAAAATATCTTTTAATAAAAATAGAAAGAAGCCCTTTTAATCTTTAATTTTAGTGCCTCCCCTCTCCAATTATCCTATACATATTTAATTTGTTTACATGTTGTTGCCCCCATTAGACTGTGAACTCCTTGAGAGAAGACACTGTTTTTTTCCCCTTTCTTTCCACTCCCCACACCTAGCAAGTATAGTGCCTGTCACATAGTAGGTGCTTAATAACTGATTTCCTGATGTTCAGGGAGGACTAGCACCTCTGGCATGGGGGCTTGCTGAGCCCTTTTAAGGATACTTTTGGTGTCTTCCTTTTACCCAATTCTCATATGTGGTTCTAAGAAGCTGTGGCCACGTCCTGGTAAAATTTGTTGATGATCTAAACTAGGTTGAGGGTAACTGATGGATCTCAAAATCATTGGTGAAATAGGGGATGTCTACCCCAAGCATATTAAGACTTCCCCTGATGGAATGGGCAAATGAAAACGATTTGTTCCAATGGTCATGACGATGGCTGAAGCAGGCTCTGTGGAGTTCCTAGAGCTTGGGAGGACACTGAAACATCAAGATCATCCTCTTTTGCATCCTGGGCCATCTCCAGTTGTCTTGGTCTTCTGGATTTCAGTGACTCTGGAAGAGAGAATGAGGCTGATAACTTTGGGCAACTCTGCCTCATTTAAATCTAATTCACATGAAATCTGTGAAAATCAAGATCTCACTCCTGTGATGTGTTATAAGAAAAGTTAAGTTTGCAAAGGGCAGAAGCATGGACCAGCAGAGTGCAGGATTCTGGAATTCTGTAGTGGAGGGCTGGGCTGTTGCTGAGAGACATTTGGGTCTTGGGCTGTGGTCTTTCTTTGGGCTTTGACCTAAGGAGACTGGCTATTTTCCTGTGGCTTTTTCTTCCCTTATCTGCCCAACCTACCTGCGGCTGTTATCCTGCTTCCCTGCTGGCTATCGTTGATATTTGCTGGGTTCTTGTGCTGATCTGGAGACATCTGGCAGCTGATTTGTGAGACCTGGCCTTGATCTTTTTGGATCTTGGACCATCTTTGGGCCCTGTCAGACTTACACAGACCCTTTCCTTAAAATCATCAAAGGGGAGTTTAGTGTTAGTTTAGCCAAGTACAGGAATTTGGTTTCAGATAGTGAGGAGAGGAGTAGAGTAGGAAAATCACTCTGAAGAAATCTCTCCACTCTGTGTAGAGATATTTAGATCTGGAGGGGCTTAGGAGTTATATTAGAGATTAAGTTTATCCAAATCCCTTCTAACCTTTCCCTTGTTAATTGTTATAATTAAGATAAATAGAGATGGATATTAAAAGAAGTAGTAATATTTTAAATTATTAAAATATTAAAAGAAGTAGTAATATTTTAATTAAGACCATGTTGATAAAATATAAGATGACACGCATTGAGATTTTGGGAAAGATGGCTTTCTGTAATTGTTGATATGTACTACATATTTATATATACACATATATGTGTATATATAAATATTATATATACACATATATAATTGATATGTACTACATATTTATATATACACATATAATAAATCTCCAATAAACAGATTAAATGACTTGCCCAGAGTCACACAGTCAAAAGCCAAATTTGAACTCTGGGCTTTCTGACTCCAGGCCCAGTGCTGTATTCACATATGAATGTTTTTTTACATTATACATACATTTATACTATATATGCACACATAGCCATATACATATATTTATACAATATGTGTTTATATACATGTTTATATAGTATGTAAACACAACATATATTTATATATTAATGTATATAAAATACACACACAATTTATGTGTACAAAAATACACTACACATTTTATATACACATGTGTATATTGTGTATCTCTATATGTCGATTATACATTGTTATATCAATATACTATTGTCTATCAATACATGTGAATGTATTAATTCATATTAAACACATGTAATATAAATATATAATTTATACATGCTGATACAAACATGAACATTATATATATATATAAATACTGTAAGATGGAAGGGGGAGACAATAATGATAAAACAGCATTTGGGAGTTCTCGAAGGACTTTCAAAGCATTTTTGCCATACCAAACCTGTGAGGTGGGTAATGCAAGTACTAACAAGCCCATTTCACAGATGACAGAACTAAGGCTTGGAAGGTCCAAAGATCACAAGGCTAGGGATAGAATTCAAATTCAAACCAAACAGGCACAC
This sequence comes from Gracilinanus agilis, assembly GCF_016433145.1. Taxonomy (NCBI): domain Eukaryota; kingdom Metazoa; phylum Chordata; class Mammalia; order Didelphimorphia; family Didelphidae; genus Gracilinanus; species Gracilinanus agilis. The sequence goes on along the minus strand of NW_025365919.1, from coordinate 2,036 downwards.
ACACACACACACACACACACACACACACACACACACATTCTTGGGCTTAAATGAGTTCAGCCCAGGCAGGACCAGCACATGGGATGCCCATCCCTAAAATCGGCTTTGAGGGGAACAAAACCCTCTAAGTGAGAATGCAGCGACAGAAATCCTCACTTTATCTGCAGAAGGTGGCACCAGAGCTGGGACTCCCTCCTGGACCTTCCCCTCCGGACACTCAGTGGATGGCACAGCTGCCCCCTACACAAGAGGCTACGACTTTGAAATGATGCCTATAAAGATTATCTCATAGAGAGGAAGAAAATCTATGTCATAACCCAAGGAGCCTCTTTGTCTTCACGTCCAGGGCTTTCTCCATCTCTCTTTACCAACATGGCGGCAGGGATGGGGACTGGCTTCTCTGTAGACGTCCTAGGAGAGAGTCATCTCTGGTTGATCGCAGTCTCCCTCCTACAGGCTGCCCATCAGCCCTTCTGGGCTCCTGCTTTGTCATCGGTCAAAGATGAAGCCGTGGAATTGGATAATCTCAGATCTGGAGCCACGGCGCTCTGACCGTAGGACCCAGACATGCAGGGTTCTTTCCAGCTCACCAGTTTGTGCCTTGTTTGGTCAGTCCAAGAAAGTCGAATCCTAACCCATCCCCAAACAATTCCCTGGAGGAAGGCTCTTAGGATGGCACTACGACTCCTTTAATGAAGGGAGAGGGCAGACCTCTCTGGATCTGACCCTAGGAGCTTGGGAGCTTGGGGGGCATCTTGAATGTAGTTACAACTATAGAACAGATTAAGGGCAGCTGAGTGGCTGGATCCAAAGGCAGGAAGACTTGGGTTCAAATTTGGCCTCAGACACTATCTAGCTTTGTGACCCTGGGCAAGTCACTTAACCCTGTTTGCCTCAGTTTCCTCCTCTGTAAAATGAACTGGAGAAGGAACTATCAAGCTGCTCTAGTGTCTCTGCCAAGAAAACTCCAAATGAGATCATGAAGAGTTGGACATGACTGAAACAACAGAAAAACAACAACCAAGAACAGGCTGACCCCTGGCTCTTGGGAACAGAACAAATGTGAGCTGTAGTCCCTGGGTGCCCACAGCTGTTTGCCTTCCACAGTGATAAGGTCCCCTCTCTCCACCTATATAGAAGGCTCCAGGAAACGTGGGACTATGGGCTGGGGCCAAAGAGCAAACGGGAAAGATGCTGCTCTGGTCTGGTAAGTAACTCCAGCCCCTAAACGGTCCCTTTCCTCCCCTTTGACCTCAAGTTGTTCCCTTCAGGTCGAAGCTGACTGTGGCAAATAGAAGCCTCTTCTGGATCGCCCATTCTGCTGTTCTGCTCCATCGCTAAAGGAGAAGGTGGACTGGAGTGGGCTCCAGACGAGTCTTCCACCCTTAGCTCTGGCTCATAGGCTTTGGTGCTCCATCTCTCACTCATGGGTTCAAGGCCAACAATGGGTTTGCTCTACCAGTGTGTAAGGACACGGCAGTGCCTTAACCTAAAACCTTAAGATGTTGATTGGAAGAGTTAGGCTAGCTTGTTAATTAGTTAGTTAGTTAGAAGTTAGTAGAAGAGTTAGGCTAGCTTGTTAGTTAGTTAGAAGTTAGTAGAAGAATTAGGCTAGCTTGTTAATTAGTTAGTTAGAAGTTAGTAGAAGAATTTGGCTAGCTTTTTAATTAGAAGTTAGTAGAAGAGTTAGGCTAGCTTGTTAATTAGTTAGAAGTTAGTAGAAGAGTTAGGCTAGCTTGTTAATTAGTTAGAAGTTAGAAGAATTAGGCTAGCTTGTTAATTAGAAGTTAATAGAAGAGTTAGGCTAGCTTGTTAGTTAGAAGTTAGTAGAAGAGTTAGGCTAGCTTGTTAGTTAGAAGTTAGTAGAAGAGTTAGGCTAGCTTGTTAATGAGTTAGAAGTAGTAGAAGAATTAGGCTAGCTTGTTAATTAGTTAGAAGTTAGTAGAAGAGTTAGGCTAGCTTGTTAATTAGTTAGAAGTAGTAGAAGAATTAGGCTAGCTTGTTAATTAGTTAGAAGTTAGTAGAAGAGTTAGGCT
>NW_025365918.1:0-5388 GCF_016433145.1 Gracilinanus agilis | reverse complement strand
TCTTCAATTTTGTTGAATGCCCATACTTTCCCCTGGAAGTATATAGTCAATTTTGATGGGTAGTTGATCCGTGGTTGCAGGCCCAGCTCTCTTGTCTGTCTGAATATCGTATTCCAAGCCTTGCGGTCTTTTAGCGTGGAGGCTGCCAGATCCTGTGTGATCCTGATTGGTGTTCCTTGATATTTGAATTGTCTCTTTCTGGCTTCTTGTGAGATTTTTTTCTTTTACTTGGAAGCTCTTGAATTTGGCTATTATATTCCTGTGCGTTGTCTTTTGTGGGCCTAGTGTAGAGGGTGATCTATGGATCCTTTCAATATCTATATTGCCCTCTTGTTGTAGAACTTCATTTCATTCTGGGCAATTTTGCTGAATAATTTCTTTTAGTATGGAGTCCAAATTTCTATTAATTTCTGCTTTTTCAGTGAGATCAATGATTCTCAAATGGTCTCTTCTAGACCGGTTTTCTTGGTCTGTCACTTTCTCATTGAGATATTTCATGTTTCCTTCTATTTTATCAGTCTTTTGACTTTGTTTTATTTGTTCTTGTTGTCTTGAGAGATCACTGGCTTCTAATTGCTCAATTCTAGCCTTTAGGGACTGGTTTTCCTTTTCAATCTGGTCATTTTTGGTGTTCAATTTGCTTATCAGTTCATTTGATTTCTGAGCCTCACTTTCCAATTGCAAAATTCTGCCTTTTAAACTGTTATTTTCTTGCCAGATTGCTTCCATCTTCCTCAACATCTCAGTTTTGAACTCTTCAATAGCTTGTGACCAGTTTTCATTGTTTTGGGAAGGTTTGGATATGATTACTTGTTTGTCCTCCTCTGTTGTCTGGATTTTCTCTGTGTAAAAGTTGTGAAGTGTTCCAGAGTTTTTCTTGATAATCTTTCTCTTCTGGGGTTAGCCCTGCCCCTTCCCAGCTTTGTCTTCACACTCAGGGTCTGTCTGCGCTTTCTAGGCTCCCGAGGGCTCAGGTCTCCTTGTTCTCGGGGTCTAGCCTTCTGGTAGTCCCTAGTCTGCCCCCTGCCTGAGGCTTCTTCAGCAGTCTCAGGGGCTGCTTCCACAGCCATGTTCCCGTCTGCACAGGCTCCCCACTCGAGGTCCTAGCCTGCGCTGGAGATCTTTGTCCACGCCTAGGGCAATGTCTTCACCCATGCCCAGCTCTCTTGCCTTTCTGAATATCGTATTCCAAGACTTGCAGTCTTTTAGCGTGGAGGCTGCCAGATCTTGTGTGATCCTTATTGGTGCTCCTTGATATTTGAATTGTCTCTTTCTGGCTTCTTGTAAGATTTTTTCTTTTACTTGAAAGCTCTTGAATTTGGCTATTATATTCCTGGGTGTTGACTTTTCTGGGTCCAGTGTAGAGGGTGGTCTATGGATCCTTTCAATGTCTATATAGCCCTCTTGTTGTAGAACTTCAGGGCAATTTTGCTGAATAATTTCTTTAAGTATGGAGTCCAAGTTTCTATTAATTTGTGCTTTTTCTGGAAGACCGATGATTCTCAAATTGTCTCTTCTAGACCGGTTTTCTTGGTCTGTCACTTTCTCATTGAGATATTTCATGTTTCCTTCTATTTTATCAGTCTTTTGACTTTGTTTTATTTGTTCTTGTTGTCTTGAGAGATCACTGGCTTCTAATTGCTCAATTCTAGCCTTTAGGGACTGGTTTTCCTTTTCAATCTGGTCATTTCTGGTGTTCAATTTGCTTATCAGTTCATTTGATTTCTGAGCCTCACTTTACAATTGCAAAATTCTGCCTTTTAAACTGTTATTTTCTTGCCTCATTTCCTTTAGAGCTATTTCCCATTCCTCTAACCAAATCTTTTCCAACTTTCTCGTCATCTCAGATTTGAACTCTTCAAGAGCTTGTGAACAGTTTTCATTATTTTGGGAGGGTCCAGATGTGATTGCTTGTTTGTTCTCTTCTGTTTGCTTGGTTGTCTGGATTTTCTCTGTGTAAAAGTTGTTGAGTGTTAAAGATTTCTTCTTCTTGTTGTTAATCTTTCTCTTCAGGGCTTCCTGATTCTGAGTTGCCATTGTTAGCCCAGCCCTTTCTCAGCTTTATCCTCGCACTCAGGGTCTGTCTGCACTCTTTAGGCTCCTTAGGTCTCAGGTCTGGTTTTTCTCAAGGTCGAGACTCCTGGTGGACCCCCTTGCTTGATCCTCTGCCAGAGGTTACTTTACAAGTCTCAGGGTGCTGCTTCCACAGTTGTATACCCTTCTGCACTGTCCCCCACTCAGGGTTTCAGAGCCTTCACTCACGCGTGCGAGCCTGTGTCCTCCTCCACCCTCGCCTGTGCTCAGTGTCTGAGCTCAAAGTCCATGTGCGTTCTTTAGCCTTTTCGGGTCCTAAGTCTTTCTGCTCTCAGGAACAGGCTCTGGAGCTGCCAATGACTCAATGGGTGCCCTAAACTTGCTCTATTTCTTTTGACCTGGCTTTGGTGTTATAGGTGGGGTGTATGTGGGGGGGAGGGGTTGCTCAACCCGAGATTTAGTGAGAGCTGTCTCACTCCTTTATAGCATGGAAATGCCCCGATTCCATGTACCTTCCACACTGAGCCCTGTTGTGGGGTTTCTCCATTCGTCTGGATTTTTTTTTATGTCCCATTGAGGAGTCCTGTATGTTTTGGTTAGGAGAGGTTAAGAGCTGCTTTCTTATTTTTTGTATCTTTCTTAATTTTGATAAGAGATGACACTTGAAATGTTGGGGCAAGATGTTAAAAAGTAAAGGTGATTTAGACACAGTATATATCAATCCTTTTTTTCAATACAATTTGTAAAGATTATAAGTGCAATGTAGGATTCTTTCCATTGTCTACTGTAGATTAGTCTCTATCACTAACTCTATTTCCCTCATATCTAATTGCAGTGACAATGTCTATAATAGTCAGGTATATGCTAAATTTTTAAAATTTTCTTTTCATTGGTGATGAATTCAAATTTTTCGTGTTTAATACTTGTACTTTTTTCTTATTACTTTTAAATATAAATGTGTAAATGGTTTATCTATTTTATTATTATTTTTTTAAATCAGCTTCTAGTTTATTTCTTAGTTCATTGATTGGGTTTTTTCAATTTTGTTCATCTCTGCTTGGATTTTCTGGATTCCATTTTTGTATTTAATTGAGGATTTTTCATTTGTTCTTTTTCTGTTTTTTTTTATTGCAAGCCCAATTCATTGACATGTTCTTTTTTCTATTTTATTGATATAAGCATTTATAGATATAAATTTCCCACTTGGTACTGCTTTGGTTGCTTCTCCAAAATATTGGAATATTGTCTCATTGTTCTCATTCTCTTTAATGAAATTTTCTATTTTTTCTATGATTTGTTCTTTTATTTGGTCATTTTTTAGGATAGGATTATTTAGTTTTCATATACTTTTAATTCTATTTCTTCATGGCCCCTTATTGAACATAATTTTTATTGCCTCATCTAAAAATAATGTATCTAATATTTCTGCATTACTCCATTCTAATTTGTCAGGTGTTTATGTTCTAATAAATAGTCACTTTTTCTGAAGGTGTCATATATCACTGAGAAAAAAAATTTTTGCCTATTATTCTTTCTTCCTTTTCAAAGTTCATCCTTCTTGGGTTCCGGGTTAAGATGGTGGCAGAGTAAAAAGCTGCTCTTAACCTCTCCTGACCAAAGCACACAAGACTCCTCAAGGGGACATAAAAACAAGTCCGGACTAACGGAGGAACCCCACAACAGAGTGCAGCGTGGAACGTACGTGGAATTGGGACATTTCCATGCTATAAAGGGGTGAAACAGCTCTCACTAAATCACGCACTGAGCATCCACCCCACCACACACACCACCTATAACGCTGAAGCCAGTTAAAAAGAAATAGAGCAAGTTTGGGGCACCCATCGAGTCATTGGCAGCTCCGGGGCCTGTTCCTGAGAGCAGCAAGATTTAGGTCCCCAAAAAGCTAAAGAACGCACACGAAGCCTGAGCAAGGATGGAGAACGCGGGCACAGAGAGCAGACGCAGGTGGAGGCAGACAAAGCCGCGAGCTAAGGCTCTGAAACCCTGAGTGGGAAACCAGTGCAGACGGGTATACGACAGTGGAAGCAGTGCCCTGAGACTTGTAAAGAAACCTCCAGCAGAGGATCAAGCAAGGGGGTCCACCAGGGGGCTTGACCTTGGAAAAAACCAGAACTCAGACCTCAGGAGCCAAAAGACTGCAGACAGTCGCTGAGCGCGAGGATAAAGCTGAGAAGCTGCTGTGCTAATGATGGCTACCCAGACTCAGGAGGTTCAGAAGAGAAAGATTAACAACAAGAAAAAGAAGTCTTTAACACTTGACAACTTTTACACAGAGAAAATCCAGACAACTCAGCAAATCGAGAAGGAGAACAAACAATCATCCGGACCCTCCTCAAATAAGGAAAATGGGTCATAAGCTATAGAAGAGTTCAAAACTGAGATTTTGAGGAAGATGGAAGAGATCTGGCAAGAAAATAACAATTTATAAGGTAGAATCTTGCAATTGGAAAGTGAGGCTCAGAAATCAAATGAACTGATAAGCAAATTGAACACCAGAAATGACTAGATTGAAAAGGAAAACCAGATGATTATAGGTGAAAACCAAAAGATTATAGCCAAAAACCAGTCCCTGAAGGCTAGAATTGAGTAATTAGAAGCTAATGATCTTGTAAGACAACAAGAACAAATAAAACAAAGTCAAAAGACTGAAAAAATAGAAGGAAACATGAAATATCTCAATGAGAGAGTGACAGACCAAGAAAACTGGTCTAGAAGAGACAATTTGAGAATCATTGGTCTTCCAGAAAAACTAGAAATTAATAGGAACCTGGACTCCATACTAAAAGAAATTATTCAGCAAAATTGCCCTGAAGTCCTACAACAAGAGGGCAATACAGACATTGAAAGGATCCATAGAACACCCACGACATTCGATCCACAGAAGAAAATGCCCAGGAATATAATTGCCAAATTCAAGAGCTTCCAAGCAAAGGAAAAAATCTTACAAGAAGCCAGAAAGAGACAATTCAAATATCAAGGAGCACCAATCAGGATCACACAGGATCTGACAGCCTCCACGCTAAAAGACCGCAAGGCTTGGAATACGATATTCAGAAAGGCAAGAGAGCTGGGCCTGCAACCACGGATCAACTACCCATCAAAATTGACTATATACTTCCAGGGGAAAGTATGGGCATTCAACAAAATTGAAGATTTCCAGGTATTTGCACAGAAAAGACCAGAACTAAATGGAAAGTTTGATATCCAACCACAAAAATCAAGAGAAACATGAAAAGGTAAATAAGAAACAGAGGGGAAAGAAAGAAAACTCATAATTTTTAAATTTGCCTTTTTAAGGGCCTCAGTAAGATCTAATTATCTGTATTCCTATGT
>NW_025365917.1:0-12699 GCF_016433145.1 Gracilinanus agilis | reverse complement strand
GTCTCTAGAACCAACCAAATTTAGTATTCATTTCACTAACATCTGAATGTCAAGAAATAAGCATTAAGAAAAAAAATATAAATATGAATGAGAATGAGAAGGACAGAGGGAGGAAAAGAGACAGGTCATCAAGTCTTGTTAATGGCTTTTGCAGAAAATAATATTGCAGGTATCTCACCTGAATTCAAACATGTCACTACTTGTTTTCTCCACTTCCACAAAATCATATGTTCTAGGATAAAACAGAGCCTGTGGCACTACAAACCCACCAGATGTACTTCTTAATGATATTTGTCAAATGTATTATGAAGGAGAGTGTACATATGGAATGTACAGTACATACGGAAGGCATCTCTCTGATTTCTGGCTCCTTAACTATTTGGCATGGAATTAAATGTATGAGACACTAGTTGGAGATGAGCAAGATGGGACAATCTCCACAATCAAAGGTGAGCTCATTTCCATGATGTCAAAACATGGGACTAGAGTTCCAGGGAAAAAAGGACCAAATTGACTTCTAGGATTCACTAACATGTTCATAGATGATATGTGTCTGGCCCAATTGGAAAAAAGAAAATTTCTCTCACCTTATGTCTTCCCCTATTCACTCCCTCTTTCATATGATAATGTAGTATTTTACTATGGCATCTTTGCTGGTCCATATTCACATTCAGAGGTGGCTACCAGATCAATTTAAGTGTTGGTGATAAAAAGGTATTTTTAAAAATGTATAAAAACATAGAATTTTCATTTCAGACCAATAGAAGACCCTACCTACAATTGTGGTGGTAGTAGAAGTGGTAGTGGTAGAAGTGGTGGTGATGGTAGTAGAAGTGGTGGTAGTGGTAGCAGTTGTGGAGGTGGTGATGATGATGATGATGGTGATGATAGCTCATACTTACAAGGGCTTTATGGTCTACAAAGTTCTTCTGTTGCTCCTCACAACAATCCTGTGAGGTAAGTACAATTATTATACCCATTTTACAGGGGAGAGGGAAGGTAACTGAAGAAGAGAAAGATTAAGTGATTCGCCAGGATCTAGGAGACTAAACAATGTCTGATTTAGGATTCAAACTCAGGTTTTCCTGACTCCAAGTCCAGCACTCATCCATTCTGCCACAGAGCCTTTTAATTAATAGTAATAGTAATAATAATAATAACAATAATAATAGTGAACATTATGCAGTGCTTACTATATGCCAGGCACTGTACTAAACACTTTACAATTATCTCATCTAATTCTCACAAGAGCCCTGGGAAATAAATGCTATTATTATCCCTGTTTTATAGAAGTGGAGGATGCAATATGGCACTAGGCTGAGCCTTTCTAACAAAAAAGGTAGGAGCTTCAGTAAAAGGAAATTAAAATATTTATCAGAAACATGTTCTCCAGTGACCTGAGAACTTTCCCAATATCTTTCCATCCTTGAAGAAGAAATCCACATTGAGTTGCAATAGAGGGATTCAGATGTACTCTGCCTATAACATAGTTTTGTTTACTTGTACATTGTTAACAAACATGTTAATAATTTAGTATTAGTGGAAGTAGAGCTTATCTTGAAAGATGGTTGCTCTTCTGCTTCCTCTGCATTTCCTAAGACTGTGCAACCCCTGTGGTGAAGGATACCAAATTCATATAGTTTGAAATCAAGTGATAGGACTTGGAATATTTAAATCTGGGAAAAGGAAGACTTGAACTAATTTCCCTTTCTTCCCTGGAAATCTGACTCCATCCTTTGACATCATGGAAATGAGCTCATCTTTGATTGTGGAGATCATCCCACCTAGCTCGTCTCCAACTAGTGTCTCCCACAGTTAATTCCATGCCAAATAGTTAAGGAGCCAGAGAACAGAGGTGCCTTCCACAGACAACTAAGAGAAATGATGGATGTTTTCAAGAGTGTCAAGGATAATCAACAAACCTATTTATTTATTAGACCCCTCCTATGTGCCAGGCACTATCCTAGATGCCAGTGATACTAGGATAAAAAATGAGACAATTATGACTCTCAAGGAATTTACATGCTAAGAAATATTATGTGGAAAAGGGTTTTTGTGCCTGACCTTACAGGGCAAAGGCAGGAACAATGTGTGTGAGTTGCCAGATAGATTTTAATTCAATGTAAAGAAAACCTTCCTAAAAATTGGGGATATACAAAGCTGGAAAGGGCTCTTTCAGGAGGCTGTGAGTTTCCAAGCAAAGTGGAGATATGTTGTAGAAGAGATTCTTGGCCAGGAAGAGTAAGGACTGAGAAAAGGCTTCTGGAATTAACAGTTTAGTGATATTTATCCACCTTTGCAGTGTGTTGTAAATAAATAGAGGCTGATCTGGTAATATGAAAGGGCTGCTAAGCCTCACTTGGCCTGACAGGCTCTATTAAGCTGAGTCTGCCAAGCTGGCTCAAAGATCCTCAGGTGGTAGATGGATCTAGGCTAAGTGAGAGATGAGGTTGCCCTAAGTCAGTGGTTCCCAAAGTGGGTGCCACTGCCCCCTGGTGGGTGCTGCAGCGATCCAGGGGGGACCAGTGATGGCCACAGGTGCATTTATCTTTCCTAATAATTGCTATTAAATTTTTTTTAAATTAATTTCCAGGGGGATAAGTAATATTTTTTTCTGGAAAGGGGGTGGTAGGCCAAAAAAGTTTGGGAACCACTGAGGCCTAAGTGATCCCCAAATGTACTAGTAATCCCCAGGGCTTATAAAGTTCAGCTCAGCCAAGCCTATGCCTCTTTAACAGTTCCCAAGCCAAAGTATCAAGTGGGAGTTGTGTGAATTTTGTATTAATTCATAATAATATTATTATAATTATATTGAATAAATTAATATTTATTATAGGTATATAATATAATAAATTATAATATATTAATTTAAAATATAATATCATAAAATAATCAATGAAAAAAATTCATTCATTAAGTATCAAGTGGAGGTTGTATGCATGTTTAACAACTCCTTTAGCCCCTTGGCTTAGGGTTGGATTCCATGGTAAAAGGTTTTGATTTTTTTTTCAATAATTTTTTATTTTTAGAAAAATTTTCCCTGGTTACATAAGTCATGTTTTTACTTTCCCCTTCACCCCCTCAACCCCCCACACACCCCTCCGCTGTAGCCAATTCGCATTTCCACTAGTTTTATTATGTGTGGTCAGTCAAGACTTATTTATACATTATTGATAGTTACATGGGTGTGGTCTTTTCAGGTCTACATCCCCAATCATGTTCTCATCAACCCATGTGTCCAAACAGTTGTTTTTCTTCTGTGTTTCTACCTGTAGTTCTTCCTCTGAATGTGGGTAGCGTTCTTTACCATAAATCCCCCAGAGGTGTCCTGTGTCATTGCATTGCTGCTAGTACAGACATCCATTACATTCGATTTTACCACAGTATATCAGTCTGTGTACAATGTTCTTCTGGCTCTGCTCCTTTCGCTCTACATCAATTCCTGGAGGTCTTTCCAGTTCACATGGAATTCCTCCAGTTTATTATTCCTTTGAGCTCAATAGTATTCCATCACTAGCATATACCACAATTTGTTCAGCCATTCCCCAATTGAAGGGCATACCCTCATTTTCCAGTTTTTTGCCACCACAAAAAGCGCAGCTATAAATATTTTCATACAAGTCTGTTTATCTATGATCTCTTTGGGGTACAATCAAACTACCAAAAACCTTTTTTACTACATTAGAAAAAACTATAACAAAGTTTATTTGGAAGAACAAAAGATCAAGAATATCAAGGGAAATAATGAATAAAAGGTTGGTTTGGGCTGGTGTTGATATGCTAAATGGGGATAACAAGATTTTCTAACTGGTTTGATAAATCCCTTTCCCTACAGCTGTAGATATTTACAGATCAGAAAAGGAATAACAATCTTCTTTTAGATTAAACTACAACAGCATTTATTGCTTATCTAAAGGGTTAGGAACAAGGAAATAAGGATAGAGGTTTGGGAAATGCTAAGCTAATCTAATTGAATTAAAGTAATCTAAATCTATAGATGATGAGTTAATAACAGGCTGGAGATTCTTCTCCCTCTTTCAATCCCTGGCTTGACCCAGCCATGGTACAAACCAAAGGATAGGGAAGGCTAATGGTGTTCTTCTTAATAGCTGTGTTGTTGTTTCTCTCAGCTCTATTAGTGGCGGGTAGAATAACTTCCGATGGCACTCGGGTATGGATGCTGGATTGCAGATCTAAGACCTACCCTCCCTTCAACCACCCTCCTCCCAGGATTCTCAAATCTGAGACCAGGTGTGCTGTAGTCCCAGGGTATTTATAGGAGTGGTTCCAACTGTCTTTTGGCCCTGGATCATGCCACCTGGGCACATTCCAAAGTCTTTAACCAATCCTGTCACTCAAGATATTCTCCATTTTGTCCCAGAAGTTTCTTATAACAAGTGTCAGTAGAGCAGTAGGGTCAAAATAAAGAACACAAGGAATTTAAAAGTGAGTAGTTCATGAGAAATTGAAGGCAAAAAATATAGACAACTCTTTCTAATACTTTAGCAATTAAAAAAAAGAGAGAAAAGATATAGGATGATAGTTTGAGTGTGTGGCAGGATCAAGTGAAGGCTGAGGATGGAGGAGATTTGAGTCTGTTTGTAATAAGCGATTGAAGATTAGGACAAGCTCCCAGAAAAGTCCAAAGAGAAGGGATCAAGGAGAAATACAAGGGGAAGGTTAGCCTTAAAAAAGAAAAAGAGCAACCTTATCTTCTGAATCTAGAGGAAAGGAAAAGAAGATAGTCAAAGATGTAGAGAGGAATTTCCTTGTGAAGGAAGAGAAATGAGGGAGCTCTAGAAAAATAGCTTCAATTTTCTCAGGAAAGTAAGAGGGAAAGTTATCTGCTGAGAAATTTGGAGGGGTTGAGGCTTGAAAAGAGAAAATTTTCAAAAATCTTTTACAAAAGGGCAAAATAGCAAATGTTGGAGAGGATGTGGAAACATAGGGACACGAAAACATTGTTAGTGTAATTATGAATTGATCCAACCATTTTGGAGAACAATCTAGAATTATACTCAAAGAGTTATACAATTGAATACTTTTTGACCCAGTAATAACACTATTAGGTTTATTTCCTAATGTTATTGAGGAAAAAGGAAAAAAATCCTATGTGTTCCAAAATATTTTTAGTAGCTCTTTTTGTGGTAGCAAAGAATTGGAAACTGAAGGAATGTCCATCAACTGGGAAATGACTGAACAAGTTGTGGTATATGTTTGTTATAAAGCACTGTTGTGTCATAAGAAATAAACAAGATGATCCCGAAAAAAACCTATAAAGACTTGTATGTAGTGATGCAAAGTGAAGTGAGCAGAACCAGGAGAACATTGTACACAGAAAGAACAATAATGTATGATGATCAGTGGTGAATAAATTAACTATTATTAACATGGACTCATTATGAAAAAGCATATCCACTTCCATAGAAGTTTGAATGTAGATTGAAACAGACAATTCTTCACTTTTATTTCCTCCCTGAATTTTTCTTTGGTGTAAGCAATGCTATCTAGTGCTAATCTTTCTGCCAGCTGATACACACTCAAGCTAGCCATCACTAAAGAGACCCATTAAAGAGACTATGTTTATATGAAAAAGCATGATTATATCAATAGATGATGAAATTTTTTTGACAAAATACAACCCCTATTTCTGCTCTTTAAAAGTCTAGAAAATGGGAATAAATGGACATTTTATTAAGATGATAAATGGTACACATCTGAAACCAAGAGTTGCTACTACATATAAAAGATAAATAAGAATCTTTTCCAATAAAACAGAAGTAAAATAAAGTTATCCATTGTCACCACTTCTATTTGACATAGTACTAGAAATTCAAAGACAAGAAAAAGAAATTAAAGGAATAAACATAGGCAAAGAAAAAAATAAAATAATCACTTTCTGCAGATAATATGATAAACGTGAACTCTAAAGAATCAACTAAAATTAATTGAAATAATACCTTCAGCAAATTTTCAGGATGTAAAATAAATCTGTATAAATGATCAGCATTTCTATAGCATACCAAGAAAAAGCAGCAGGAACAGAGAGAAAGAAATTCCATTTAAAGTAACTATAGATTGTATATGATACTTGTGAGTCTATTTAACAAGATATACCTATACAAATAACAACAAACCACTGAAGTAGACAGAGTTAAATAAATGGAAAATATTCATTGTTCATTGGTGGGACAACTTAATGTAATAAAAATGACAATACTAATTAATTTGCTTATTTACTGCCATACTAATCAAATTGCCACAAGGAATGATTTAAAATTAATAATGAAATTTAAATATAAAATATTTATTACATAAAAATTACAATTTTTAAATGGATAAAATAGGGAGGAAAAAAGGTCAAAAATCTCAAATAAATAATTTTTATTAAATAGAAATGAAGGGCTCAGTAGTGCCAGATCCCAAACTATACTACAAAACAGCAATTCTCACAATAATTGGTATTGGTTAAAAAAAGAGAGACCAATCAGTGAGACAGATTAGACATGTAACATACAGCAATAAATGAATCTTGTAGCTTAGTAAATTTAAAGACTCCACCTATTAAACAAGGACTCAACTGATAAAAAAAATTGCTGAAAAAATTGGACAGAAAACAGAAATTAGATTTAGACCAGCATCTCATATCTTATAGCAAGAAAAGCACCAAATGGAAATATGATTTAAATATAAAAGATCGCCTCATAAACAAATTAGAAAAACATGTTTAAAAATTATCTATCAGTCCAATGGTTAGAAAAGTTCATGAGGAAAGAAGGGATAGAAAAGATCATAGAGGACAAAATGTAGAGATTTGATTACAAAAATATAAACAGAGATTTTGTACAGATTCAACAAGGCTAATATTAAAAAGGAAACAACCAGGGAAAATCCATGCAACAAGTTCCTCTGATAAAGATTTCATTTCCAAGATATATAAGGAACCAATTCAAATGTATAAGATGAAAAGTCATTACCCAGTTGATAAATGCTCTGAAGATACAAACAGGAAATTCTCAAGGAAAGAAACATAAGTTTTCCATAGAAATATGAGAAAATATTTCAGATCGCTACGTTTTAAATAAAAGCAAATTAAAGCAATTCTTAATTTCCACCCCTCCACCTAAAAGAATGACAAAGATGACAAAAAGGAAAATAGTAAATGTTGGAGTAGCTTGTACACCGTTCTGGAAAGCAACTTGAAATTATGTGCAAAAAGTTGCTAAACATAGCATACCTTTGACCTAACTATACCATTGCAGGCCTAGCTCAAAACAGATTAAAGAAAGAGGAAACTATCTCATTTTTTAAAAACATTTATAGAGCTTTTTTTGTGGTGGCAAAAAATTAGAAGCTTAAAGTATGTCCCTCAATTAAGGAATGGCTGAATAAATTTTGTTATAATTATAATACTTTATAATAATGATCTATTTTTATTATAGTGTGTGTATATATAGCATATTATGACATAATATTGTGCTATAACAAGGAAACTGATTATTTTAAAGAGACTTGAATATAATATTGATATCAATTAAATGAACGATTTTGAAGTTTTTTATGAAATGATAAAGAATGAAAGGAAGAGAACCAGAAGAAAAATTATACAATAACAACAAAACTATAAAGATAAACAACTTTGGAAAATCTAAGAAAATATGATCAGTGCCATGACCATTCATGACTCCAGAGAATTAATGATGAAACATGCTTTCCATCTCCTGAAACAGGAGTGATAGATTTAGAACACAAAATAGTCATTGTTGTTTTTCAGTTATTTAAGTCACTTCCAGCTCTTCATGATGCCATTTGAGGTTTTCTTGGCAAAGATTCTGAAATGGGTTGCCATTTCATTTTTTTTTTTTTTTTTTTATTAAAACCCTTACCTTCCGTCTTGGAGTCAATACTGTGTATTGGCTCCAAGGCAGAAGAGTGGTAAGGGTAGGCAATGGGGGTCAAGTGACTTGCCCAGGGTCACACAGCTGGGAAGTGTCTGAGGCCAGATTTGAACCTAGGACCTCCCGTCTCTAGGCCTGACTCTCAATCCACTGAGCTACCCAGCTGCCCCCGCCATTTCATTTTATAAATGAGGAAACTGAGGCAAACATGGTTAAGTGACTTGTCCAGGGTCACCCAAATAGCAAATATGTGAGGTTAGATTTGATCTCAGGTCATCCTGACTTTAGACCCAGCGGTCTGTTAACTGGGCCACTGAGCTGTCAAAGATAGAGATAGAGATAAAGATATATATGTATAATTATATATAACATATATATTATAATGTACAACAAATGTGGCATATGCGTGCATATAACATGTCATGTTATATGCAATATATAATAAATATGCATATTCAAGCAAAATTTTTTATTTTGCTTTGCTATGTAAATTTGCTACAAAAAACTTTATTTCATTTTTCATTTCTCTTTTTAAATAGGGTGAAGGGTGGCAGGAAAAGATTTCAGTTCATTAAAAAATAAAATACTTTAAAAATAGAGAAGTGGGAAGACTGTGTGGGGATATTGCATGTACTTTCAGATGACAGCGCTAGAGGGAGTTTTTCTTAAATGTTTATAGTACTTTGACTTCTCAACTATGTGACCCTGGGCAAGTCACTTAACCCCCATTGCCTAGTCCCTACTGCTCTTCTACCTTGGTGCCAATACTTATATTAGCTGGATACTTGGAACCAACTAGCATTGATTCCAAGACAGAAGGTAAGCGTTTTTTTTTTTTTTTAAAAGATGTTTACATATCAATAATATGGAAATAGGTCTTGATCAATGATATATGTAAAGCCCAGTGGAATTGCATGTTCGGTATGGGGAGGGAAAGAACATTAATCATGGAAGCATGGAAAAATATTCTAAAAAAATTTTTTTAAAAGATGTATATAGTACTTTGTCAGAAGCTAATTCTCATACTGTTGGTAATCTGAAAATGTAATGGAAAAGAAAATCACAATAAAAAAAGCAAAAAAAAAAAAAAGAAAATTGGATGAGTGAAAAAATAACTTCTGGGTAAAAAATATAATGTGTGTGTGTGTGTGTGTGTGTGTGTGTGTGTGTGTGTGTGTACGCACACCTGCACCTCTAAAACCATGCAATGCCTAGACCTTTGCTTGGATCTGGAATAAAGAAGGATATTTTGAAAATAAGAAAAAAGACAACAGATCTGGGGATGGGGTGGGAAGTTAAGTAGGGAAGGATAAAGGAAATGATTCATTGCTAGATTTAAGTAGATAAAAGTCAGTCAAGGGTCAAAGCCAAAGCCAGGAAATCACAAAGGCAACCACTGAAAGAGGCAGTCGTAAATTGAATCTAAGGAGGGAAAGTTGAGGATGAAGAAAGAAGAATCTTGAAGAAACAAAATCGGGAAAATACCGCAAAAGGAAATGAGATATGACTCAGCATCACTACAGTGAGTTTGTCTCAAAGGATGAATTCCATCCTTGTATGGCAGTGGCCATCCCCATCCTCCCTTCCATCAGCTGTGCCCATACATCTGTTGGCTCAAAATAGATGGCTTCTTGACATCCTTTTCAGAGCTACTGTTCTAAGTTAATGATGTAAGAAATATGCCATATCTAATTGAAATACTGTTTACATGGCAGGGAGGTTAAAAATGATGCTACTTTGACCCACTATAATTACTGTCAAATAAACAGTCCTGTCATTTCTGGTCCCCACCATTGAGCAAACCATTTAATTACATGCACAGGACTTAGCAGTAACACAATATCAGCATTTCCAGTCTTGAGTAATTCAGCTCAATTCCCCTTGTGTGCCTTTCCTGCCATTTGTCTGAATCGTGCCTTATCAGCCCTGGAAAGTGATAAGCAGACAGATTTAGCATGTATTAAGTGCCTCCTGGGCACAAGGCACCATGCTAAAAGCTGAGGGTAGAATTCGCCATTAAGGAGCTTAATGTCTGTTAGAGAAGAAAGTTGTCCACCAGCAATGACGATGTGAGGAACCTTAACATAATTGCAGAAAAGTCCTTAACAAAGTATTTGTGAGGTATTTGAGGAGCAAGGGATCTCTTCTGGCATTGGAGCTGAGGCAATGGCTTCTTAGTACGCTTAAGAACCAAGAAGCCCTAGATCTGCTCTCTACCACCATCTTAGACTTGCCATATATGGGAGGGGGCATTTTCTTGCTAAAGATCTGGGTGGCAGCTAATGGCACAATGGATGAAATGCTAGACTAAAAGTGACCAAAGAGCTTATCTAATATAATGTTTTCATTTTACAGATGAGCAAACTGAGGCTCAAAGAGGTTGATTTAATTGTCCAGGATCCCTCAGGAAATAATTAGAACCAAGATTCAAATCCAGGTCTTCTGATCCCAGATCTTATTCATCAATTGATGACTTATTCATCAATCAATCTTTCTTCTATGAGAAAACAAATTCTGGCTTCCAGTCAACTAACGAATGGAATTTTACACCATCGCTTCTTTGCATTGGAGACTGACTCCCTGTCCTTAATTGATTTGTTGATATTTAAGTAAATGATTTAGCTATTATTTATGTTAGAAATATTTAGTCTGACCTACTTATCTCTGTGTGACAAGTTTACACAAATCCAGAAATTACCAGACTGTTCAATCACGTCTACTTGGTACCTGCTAGTACCTCATGGAAGTGACCCTGATGTGTGATGCTAATAATCCTGGCTTGGATATTTCAAAGTCTAGTTAAAGATCACTCCAAATCCCTTCTCATTCTTTCCCCAATCACACAATGTCATCTCTTCTTATAGAATGTATGAAGGCGGGAATGATGTTGTTTTTTAATGTCTTCAGCATCTAATATAGGAACCGGAACACAGTAGGCACTCAAAAAATGTTTGATTCATTAATGGATCTCAGGTGATAATGAGACTTTGGACTAGTGACCTCCATACCTTCACTCTAGGAACCCAGCAAATCCCAGGTGTGTAGTAGAAGAGGCAAAGGAGAACAGGAAAATTCTATATTTATTAGGACTTTAAATTAGTCAAGAGTTTCACATTCACCATTCGTAGAAAATCAGTCCACTTTTCCCAAGGCATGATTTGTTCCCTGAAAGTAATTTAAGTACATTGGAAAGTACATTTCACCCCTGAATGGTTCTGACTGTAACTTGTTGCCTTATTCTTATTGCTAAAGCATAGTGGAGTCTTCCAAATAGCCTTTAAAAGTCAGTGTCTTCGAAAGGCTTAACATATTCAGGGTGAAAGTTCTGCCAGAAATGTCTCATCAATATGAAAATATGCTTTGCATGATCGCACATTTATAACCCATATCAAATTCCTTATCGTCTCAGAAAGGGAGACACTTTGGAACTCAGAATTCTAGAAAATGAATGTTAAAAATTGTCATTGCATGTAATTATTGGAAAAAATAAAACATTGATTTTTTAAATTTTAATTTAAAAAAAGAAGAAAGGTCAGTATCACTGACAGGTGAGCTAGGCATGCTTTTCCAGGAGATCCATGGGTGCCAGTCAAAATAATTGGTGCTGACCAGAATATTCCTTAACTCCTGTATAGTTCTGCCCTTTTTAATTTCTTGTCTGTCTCTCTCTCCTAGTTCCTGACCTCAGAACTGTCTACTTTTCATGGTCTATCCTGTTTTGCAAGTCAGCGTGTAAGCTCCCTGGAATGCTGGGATGGAACCTATGAATATCCTTTATATACTCTAAATCTCATGGCACTACCCTCCCCCACCTCCTCCTCCATCTTTTAGGTGTCATCTTCCCCCTTTAGAATGCAGGCTTTTTGAGGGAAGGGATAATATATTACTTTTATTTGCATCCCCAGCAGCTTAGCCCTTGGGGTCCCTTCCCAGGCACCCATTGATAATGAACAGGACTGTGTACTATTGTAAACTAGCACTGACCTCCCTTTGTGAGGACCTTCCACTCCCTCCTTGCTTGGTAAGTACCAGACTAATCTTGGGGAAGACAAAGAAGATTAACTTTTGGAAAAAAAGATTTCATCCTGCATGCTTCCTGTGTGACACTGAGCAACACACTTAATCATTCTTGGAAACTCAGATTCCTCATCTATAAAATGAAAAGATAGCACTAGATGGCCTCTCAGGTCCCTTTAAGGTCTAAATCCGTGATGCTATGATCCCAGGAATACCAGACACTAATGAACACCAAGTTCTGGAGGCCAGGTTTCCAAAGGAAAAAACTAGAGAACAAGATGGTTCTCCAAGCCATCTAACCCCAGGACTAGCTCTCAATAAAATTATAAGACGTACCTCAACTCTTTCCTTGTCCTTATTCTCCCAGTCTTCCCTTTCTACCCAGGACACCCTATCAGCTTCCTCTCTGGGAAGCCACTGCTTTCATTGCCTTGGGTCTCCTTGTTGCTGAAGATAAACAAAATTATAACATAAGGAAAAGAGATATTTAAAGCAGGAAGAAGCCCTAGAGATAGGTCATTAAAACTATACTCTTCATTTTTTAAATAAGGATCAAAGAGAAGAAATTACTTACTTGCCTAGGGTCAGTTATATATTTGACTAGTGATAGAGGAGAGCTTGGAACACAGATTACCTGACTCCTAGTTCAAGGCTTTTTACATAGTACCAAACTGCCTTTCTTATAGAATTTTAAAAATGTTATAGCATAGTAGATCTATGCCCCCAAAGAGATAAAAGAAAAAGGAAGAGGTTTTTTATGCACAAATATATATATATATATATA
>NW_025365916.1:0-4613 GCF_016433145.1 Gracilinanus agilis | reverse complement strand
CTCTCTCTCTCTCTCTCTCTCTCTCTCTCTCTCTCTCTTTTTCCATTCTGCCAAAAAAACTTCTGTGCTGGGGGTCTGCTGGTGAAGCCATGTGGAAAAGTTAAATTAGGGCCCCTTTTCTTTCTCTCTCTCATCTTCTATCTATCTAAGTAATCCTAATAAATTTTATTAAAATATAAGGACTGGATTCCTATTTTAATCTAATACCCTTATGGTTCAATGGAGAGGCAACACAGTATTGTAGAGAAGTGAAAAGAGACAAGGATATAGGGATTGGAGACCAGTGCTCAAATCCCACCTCTGGCACTTATTAGCTTTTGGCATCTCATTTCCTCATCTGGAAAAGAGGGATAACTTGACCTCACAGGGTGTTGAGATTATACATGCATTATATAAGAGTATTAGCATCAGCAGCATTTATGATGGACTTCTGACAAATGTCACCAAATAAAGTTCATGGGACACCTTGCAAGTTATGAGATGCCCTCACAGGAAAGGGAAAAACAAGACAAAACAACTTCTTTCCTCACCTAACTAATAGGGAAACTCCTCCCCATGGCAATATTTAAGGTCACTGTTGATATCATATGCTTTTTTTTTTTAAAACCATACTTTCCATCTTGGAGTCAATACTATGTATTGGCTCCAAGGCAGAAGAGTGGTGAGGGCTAGGCAATGGGGGTTAAGTGACTTGCCCAGGGTCACACAGCTGGGAAGAGTCTGAGGCCAGATTTGAACCTAGGACCTCCTGTCTCTAGGCCTGGCTCTCAATACACTGAGTCACCCAGCTGCCCCCCATATACTTGTTTGAGAAAGGAAAGAATAGCTTTTATTTTTGTGTAGATGTGGTCTTTTGTGCCTAAAGAAAAATCTGCAGCTGGTCATATTATTAGCATGTGTTCACTATTTATGAAATACAGTGAATGTGTGGTCTGTATCATGATGAAAAGTGAGTTTAGCTTACAGCGTTACTGTGACTTGTGATTCAATTCACTGATAAGCATTTCACTGGGCTAGAAGTAGGAATACTTCCCAACCTCAAGGGAGTGCAGCATTGGAAGCAAGAATAAATGTAGTTTTCCCTCAATAGTGTGTGTGTGTGTGTGTGTGTGTGTGTGTGTGTGTGTGTGTGTGTGTGTGTCTGAGAGAGAGAGACAGAAACAGAGACAGAGAGGAAGGGAGAGACACACACAAACTTTTTGTATATGTGTGTGTTCATCAGAGGGAATGGAAAAGTTTTTGGGGGAGCAGATCATTCTGTTCTACATTCATATAATTAAAGAGTAGCTAAATATGAATATTTTAATGTAATTCCAGATATATGCATATACGCCCATTTCTTGGGTATGTCCATTCATAGAAACACGAACAAATATTTATGCATTGCATAGAACATGTATAAGTATATATTATTTGTGAACACACTGGCATGTACATATAAACATATATGTCAATGTCTACATGTACATAGATGATATGTGGTACATGTATGCATATGTACATGCATATATAAACACATGCAGAGCATCTTTTGCCCTACCAAAGCCATTCATAGAACAAGGGAATGAGTTCAGATCTGTTTTCAAATTTTTACATCTCTTAAGTTCTGGAATACTAGTTTATAATTTCACCAACTTTGTCTAAATTAACTTTCACATGCAACTATTTCAAAAGCTACACACTACCAAACTACACACACACACACACACACACACACACACACACACACACACCTCTTATAAATATTCACATTTAGGTTCATTTATGTAGATTTCAAGTGTAAATATTTGTTCACTCTGAGTTTTTCAATCACTAAAGATAAAGCAAAATTATTCTTTTGTAGTTATGACTTCAGTCAGAAGTATGTTTTTCCCACTCTTTTGCCAGGAAATTGCCTTTAGGAGATAAAAACTAAGAACTTCAACAAAAGGCAGCTTTTTGATATTTTCATTCATTAATTTCTAGGCAACATTTGGAGAAAAGAAGTCATACATTTTAGATTTTTCCTAAATTCACAATCCATTATTTATTGGCATTGCTAACACAAATAGTAGTAAATTATAAAGCAAATAAGATATAAAACTACTGAGAAATCAATTTGCTCAAAGAAAGTCATTTAT
Source organism: Gracilinanus agilis (assembly GCF_016433145.1). Taxonomy (NCBI): domain Eukaryota; kingdom Metazoa; phylum Chordata; class Mammalia; order Didelphimorphia; family Didelphidae; genus Gracilinanus; species Gracilinanus agilis. The sequence goes on along the minus strand of NW_025365916.1, from coordinate 2,493 downwards.
AAAAATAATATAAATACATTCTAATTTGAGTACAGAATTTTTAAATGCTTACTAAATATCTCTTGGAAGAGAGACTTTATTTCTTGTTCTGATTCAATCTCTCCCTCTCTGCATCTCTCTCTCTTTAAAAACTACTAGAAATTAGAAATGTGATGTGATACAAAGTGAAGTGAGCAGAACCAGGAGAACATTGTACACAGTAACAACAATAATGTATGATGATCAGTTATAAATGACTTAATTATTATCAACAAGGAAAGGATCTAGGACAACTCCAAGGGACCAATGACAAAAAAGGTTGTCTATAGTCATAGAAGTAACAGACAGAATTTGAATACAGATTGAAGTATTCTTCATTTCCTCCAGGCATTTTTCTCTAGTGTAAGTAGTATGTGTCTTCTTTAATTATGTAATGAACAAAGAAATATATATTATATGATAACACATGTACCACTCAAATGATATTACTTGCCATCTTGGAGAGTCTAGAGTGTTGGAAGTGAGAAAACATGAATTACAAAATGTCAGAAAGCAAGCATCAAACATTTTATAGCTGTGTAATCTGGAAAATATGAAATAACATTTTTAAGTGATTAGAAAGACACCAACATTCATGCTTGTAAACTCTCCCTTTTGACACAACATATGTGGCAGTGGTGAACAAAGTTTCCCTCCATTTTATTCGCGTCTGCACAGAGTATCAAATTCCATCTAATTCTTTACAGAAGGCAGAAACTAGACTTTCAGATTATTCTGCTTTGTATCTGTTGCCCTTACTGGTTTAATTTCTATTGAGCAAGGTACCCTAAGTCCATTTATGTGTTCTTTTCCATTTTAGATTATAAACTGGTTAAGGGCAGAGACTATCTTCCTTTTTTATTGTATCTCCAACATTTTGCACAGTGTCTGGCAATTGTAGGAGCTTCATCAATGTTGATTGGATTGAATTGTAGTAGAAAAGTATGCCTTGTGCAAAGGGGAACAATCTGAAATTGTAGAGAAAATATATATGATGACCCAATCTCACATACTTGAAATAAGGCATACTACTATGTTAAGTCTATATGCATATGTAAACCACAGTTTAAAAACTGGAAAGGTATCATCACTTAATGAGTTATCTTGAATATATAGCACCACTAAAGCTCATTGAGATATTGAGATGGTTTGGGGGTTTTGGTTCAGTTTTCTTGCTGAATCAACTAGTAATGCTGATTGTCACTAGAACCAGCCCTTAGATATGATATATTTTGGAAACAGCACACAAGATAATTAAGGAATAAGAATATTACAAATGCATTTTCAAAAAGCTGTATGCAGTTATATTAAAATATTGTAGTAGAGAAGACAGTTTGTTGGACTTGAGGTCAGAGAGGTTGTGTTCAAATCTCCCTTCTGACACTAGCTGTAGAATCATGGATTACTCATCTCACCTCTCTAATTCTCCAGTTTATAATCTTTAAAATGGATATAGTGATGCCTGCCTCACCTGGTTACTGTAAATTCAATGTGAATTACATCGAATGGGTCGATGGAAGCAAACTTTAAGGTGAAATTCTTGCTAATGTCCTTTGGTATTACTATATAATCCGTCGGAAGTTATTAACCACTTTTATATACATTCTTTCACTTAATCTTCATTCTGATCCCTTGAAGTATGATTCTTCTAATTTTGCTGATTATATGCATGACTTTAAATAAGAATCTTTAAACAAGCTTTTCCATACTTCAGTTTTCTTTAGAAAAATCAATGAATTTAAATTTGAGAGACTGAGTTTGTATCTCAGCATTCTCACCTGGACAAATGTGTGATCTTAGTACTAAACTTTTCTCTAACTCAGTTTCCTTAGTCAGTACTAGGACTTGAACCCAGGAACTCTGATATCAAAAATAGTGCTCTCTTCACAATATTACATCTACATGTTTTCATGATAACAACTATCATGGATTTTTAAAATGTATATGGAGTCACAGCTGGGTGAACAGAGCATATGTCACTTTGTTGTCATACTGGTTTGAGAAGTTTTGTAAGCATCATTGAGACCAAAATTATAATGCAACTTATACTTACTACTACCATTTACCATTATCAAAATCAATGAGGTAATACACTTTGGCCATTGGTACAAGCCAGTTATATCAGCCTCTTTACTCAGAAGAAGAAAGATGGGTGACATGAAGCCAGAAATAGAGTTAGAAGGAAAGAAGAACAATCATAAATTGAACTCCTGATCTCGAAAGAATTCTATAAATCTCAATATGGATTTATCCACTTGAGTGGAATATTAAAAGTTAATTGGAGGGGGCAGCTGGGTAGCTCAGTGGATTGAGAGCCAGGCCTAGAGACAGGAGGTCCTAGGTTCAAATCTGGCCTCAGACACTTCCCAGCTGTGTGACCCTGGGCAAGTCACTTGAGCCCCATGGCCTACCCTTACCAATCTTCCACCTATAAGTCAATTCACAGAAGTTAAGGGTTTAAAATTTAAAAAAAAA
>NW_025365915.1:0-2563 GCF_016433145.1 Gracilinanus agilis | reverse complement strand
GAGAGAGAGAGAGAGAGAGAGAGAGAGAGAGAGAGAGAGAGATGTAGCAAGAATGTTAATCAGAAAATTATTATAATAATCCAGGTGAGAGGTGATAGAGGTCAGAAGTCTAATGGTTGTGGTGTCAATGGAGAGCTGGGGTGAATTGGAGAGCTGTAGTAGAAACTGAAAAAACAAAATTTGCCAACTTATAAAATAAAATCACATATTGAGGAGTTGAGTATAGTACTAGGGTTATAAATCTCCATGACTGGCAAGATGGTAGAAACTGTGGTGATATTAAAAGGATCTCAGAAGAAGACTGGTTTAGTAATGAAAGATGAGTTCTGTCTTGGAGCTATATAAGTTTATAGAAGTTCTGTTTTGGAGGAATTAAAAAAGCTGTCCCATTGCTGATATACATGTTTAATACTGAAAATGTTTTTAGAAAGGAGGTTCTATTTATCACCTTTCAGGAGACTCTAGCTATAATCCAGGCCTAAATTTTGTTTTAGATATTTTTCTGGAAGAATTCAAATGGTGGTATTAATGATCCAAAGAAAACTTGATCCCTTTGAAGTCAGTATCAAACATAGTTAATAATAACAATAATAATAATAACTAAAACTTATATAAGATTTGCAGAGTGCTTTACAAAGAGTATCTCATTTTTATCCATACAACAAACTTAGGAGGTTGGTCCTGTTGAAATCTATCCAACATCTCCAGAGAATCTGATAAAGATGGCTTAGTTGATAAAGAAAGATATTGACTGTCAACTCATAGCTCCTTCTCCAAAGTGCCATTGAGTGACAAGTTAATTATATGTGAAAATTCAAGCTCCCTTTCACCCAAAAGCACAGAGAAGACTTACAGCTGTGCAGAAATTATAAATTATGTCATATCAAAGCACAAAATACCTCAGTGACCTCAGGGTTTTCACGGTGAAGATAAAACACAAGACTAGAATTCTAGCCATCTTATTATCAATAAACTAAGTCTGGGAATACTTTTCTTAGGGACAGACAGCCCCTACTGGATGAGGTTTTGTCTAGATTTGGCCTTGGCTGTCTGAAGCTACCTTTGAAGCCAAACAGTTGCATTCCTGACCAAAGGGGAAGAATGTTAACCTCTTGACTTCTGGTTTGCTAAGAGCTCAAAGCTTTCCAGTAAGGCTATATTGCTTTCTAATAAGAAAAGATGTGGATCATAAAAGGATTCAAAAGAGGAGTCAAAATTTTTATCCTAGATAGCCCATTCTGTCTGGCTCTGACTAGCAGAGTAGCTTTCAATGGGGTCCAGATAAAAATATCTATTTAAGACTGTTTCTCTTTTTGGCCTCCCACATGGTCCCATTATTATCCTTATTTTATTTTTTTAATCATTACCTTCTATCTTCAAGTCAATATTATGTATCAGTTCTAAGGCATAAGAGTGGTAATGGCTAGGCAATGGGGGTTAAGTGACTTACCCAGGGTCACACAGTTAGAAAATGCCTGGGCCAAATTTAAACCCAAGAAGTCCCTCTGTGCCCAGCTCTCAATCCACTGATCTACCTAGTTGCCCCCTTTTCATTTTAAAGTTACAGAAACAGGGGTGGCTGGGTAGCTCAGTGGATTAAGAGTCAGGCCTAGAGATGGGAGGTCCTAGGTTCAAATCTGGCCTTAGACACTTCCCAGCTGTGTGACCCTGGGCAAGTCACTTGACCCCCATTGCCCACCCTTACCACTCTTCCACCTATGAGCCAATACACAGAAGTTAAGGGTTCTAAAAATATAAATAAATAAATAAAAAATATACAGAAACTTAGTCAGGCAGATACCAAATAATTTGCCCAAGATTGCTCAGCTAGTAAGTACCTGAGGCCATATTTGGACACATCTTCTTGATTCAAGGTCTAACACTCTACTCATTTTGCCATGAAGCTACCACATGAATTTAAAATTCCTTGTGAGGTTTCCTGGGTCACAGAGCATGCTATGAATTCTTTATTTTTCTAATTTCTTATAATGAAAGAATATTCCACTGCATTCATATACCATAGTTGTTTCGTCAGTAATTCCACAATCCATGAGTTCCTGCATTATTATACTTCTGCTGTGAGTAAATATATACATACACATATAATATGTATGCATGTGTGCATGTATGTATATGCTTTCCCTCTGTCCTTGACCTCCACTTGGATACAAACTTAATATGATTTTAAATACATAAAATGAGATAATCTCAACATCATTTAGGGTGAAGAAACTTTTGTTTTTGTCTGGGACTTTATCCCTAGAACACATTTAACATTTAAATATGTGTTGAACTAAATCAAACAGAAAAAAGTTTGGTTTTAAAATTCCTTTATAGTCTTAGCTACTGGGAACTTGAGCCTAGATAAGATGGATATTTGGGGAATGGAGAAGTGATAGTTTTGTCATTAGGGACCCACATGAAATCATGGCCTGAGCAGAAGCTAATCAACCAAAATGATTCCTTTTACTTAGTGCTCTTGACTTAGGAAACTGCCTAAATTACTTTGGCCTTAGAAGTATATATATATATATATATATATATATATATATATATATATATA
>NW_025365914.1:0-1645 GCF_016433145.1 Gracilinanus agilis | reverse complement strand
GCCATCCAGTTGGCACTGAAAAGGGCTAGCTTCTGTTTTGAGCCCATATCCTGTACTCCTTTTTCATCATTTTCCTTGATATTTTAAGCTTTTTCCCATGTGAATTTTGTTGTTATTTTAATGAGTTCTATAATGTATTCTTTTGATTGTGTCATTGCTATAGGACTCCATTTGTAAGTTAACTCTGGAAATATTTTCATTTCTATGATATTGGCTTGACCCAGCCATGAGCACCAAATAATTTTCCATTTATTAAAATTTATCTTCACTTTTAAGGGAAACCTTATAAATGAATGCATATAGATTATCTTGTGGCCTCTGGCATATTGAACTCCAAATATTTATGCATCTTTTCACCATTCTGAATTTCATGGTGGCTACCAGCTCTAAATCATACCCTACTCTATCCCTTACAGCTTTCATTCATGTGACCTCTTTCCCCAAAGAATGTAAGCTCAGTGATGTCAGAGAATTCATTTCTTGATTGCTTATATTTTAAAACTCAGTCATTAGTCCCTTACTTGGCATACTTAAATAGAATTTAGTAAATGCTCACTCTCTGTTTCTTGGTATTCTCTGACCAGTCTCTCTTCCTCCATCCCTATCTGTGTGTCGATCTGCCTGTCTATTAACTAATGATACCTATGAAGGTAGAGCCATGTGTTATAAAATCACTATTTAAACTGGGGACTCATTTCTCAACTGGAGGCATCGCTTTGTGACTACTCTGACTTCTCCAGCAGAGGACTGAATCATATGCCTCCTACTCTTCAGCTTCCATTTTTTTCTGTCTTCCTTCATTACATTGTGATGGGACAAGAAATGTTTTTCTATTCTTTCTTTCCTTTTTATCATTATCCCAAACACAAAGTATAGAATCTGGCAGATAGTTGGCTCTTAATAAATGTTTGTTGATATGACTTACCTTAATGATCTGCACTTGCCTTAGGCCTCATACCTAATTAGTTTCCGAATCTTGTTACTACTACCACTAAAATGTATGCTATTCACCTCCTTTTCTTAGGTTGTCTTCATTCTGGTCTTTCTCTACCTTGTCTCAGCTCTTCAGCCTGAAGCTGCACTCTGGCTCTTGAATTTACACCTTAAAAGTACCTCCACCTCTGGGGCCTCTCCCTCTGATTAGATGTCTCTTTCCAGGCCCACTTCAGCCATTTATTATTCCTCTCCAGGCTGTAGTCCAGACTTTTTCTACCAGTGCCCCTCCCCACCCCCAACCACTCTAAAATGCTTTTCAAATTTTTTATGCTGGTTTTTCCTAAAATAACTTAAAAACCTAGAGGGCAGGGACTATCTTTCTTTCTTCTTATATCCATATTCCCAGTGCTATGCAACCTATAACACATAAAATAGCTAATCAATGCTTATTAACTCTGTGAGCCATTTGATCTCATCTTCTCTCACCCAGATTTTTACCCAGTGTCTCTTATCTGTGATCCATCTTCCACTCAGTGTTACAGGGTTTCTGGTACCTCAGGGCTGGTTGTGTCGATCCTCTCTTTGTTATGGACATTGCACAGAGATGGCAAGAATACTGAATCCTTTAAGCCAGGCAAACTGTAAACAGGGAAATTCCCTGCTCCTTTCTGTCCTTGTCACTCCTAACCCAAGAACATCTGATAAATCC
>NW_025365913.1:0-1216 GCF_016433145.1 Gracilinanus agilis | reverse complement strand
AGAGAGAGAGAGAGAGAGAGAGAGAGATCGACAGAGAGAGAAAACATAACATGTGAGAAGCAGCACTGAGTAGTGAATAGAGAGCTGGCCTCAAAGCCAGGAAGACTTCAGTTCAAGGCCCATCTCAAATACATACTGGCTATGTGACCCTGGACAAGTCACTTAACCTCAAACCTAGTCAGCCAACACATGAACTTGCAGAGAAGATGCTGCCCTTTCTTCATTGAGAAATCTTCCTCTTCTAGGAGCTCTCAAGGTCAATGAGATCAGCCCTGTCCCTAATCCATACATATGAGCGTGAGATAGAGGGACAAAAAGTGCAGTGGAAAGAATGAGAGGAGAGAAAGAGAGACAGAGACACACACAGAGAAAGACTGAGAAAGAGAAGAAGAGAGGAAGAGGGAAGGGAGAAGGAGGATTCTTTAGGGTAGCAGAATGGATAGAGTAACAGAGAGTCAGGAAGACCTGAGTTCAAATTTGGCCTCAGACTCTAAAAAACTGGGTGGCCCTAGGCAAATCACTTAATTTCTGTTCTTTAAAAATGTGGATAATACACATCCAGAGAAAGAACTATGGGAGTAGAAATGCAGAAGAAAAGCATATGATTGATTACATGGTTCAATAGGTCTATGCTTGGGGATTTGGACTTTAAATGATCACTCTATAGCAAGTATTAATAATATGAAAATAGGTTTTGAACAATGATACATGTAAAACCCAGTGGAATAGCTTGTCAGCTCTGGGAGTGGGGAGGAAGAGAACATGAATCATGTAACCATGGAAGGATACTCTAAATTAATTAATTAATTGGCTGTTTTTAGGGTGGGGGTAATAAAACCATCTACCTCCCAAGATTCCTCTTAAGATCAAATGAAATCAAATGTGAAGTGCTTAGCATAGGGCGGTACTCTACAAATTACACTTTAAGGTTTTAAGGTCTCTCTTGGACAAACTTTTTTTTATAATTTATCACATATAAACAAAGCACAAATTAGCTCCCAAGTGATATTTATCTAACCAAAGGTCATTAAGCACCATTTTAAGTATTTCCACAATTTTGTCAATTGCTGGCACTTTTCCAAGGCTACAGAGTAGGACCTAAATATTCAGAATCTGCATTCCTGGGTTCCAATTCTACCCCTGCTACTTGCCCAGGTGACACATCAAGTAGAGTGATAGTATAAAGATTAAAATTAATATATAATATTAATATATA
>NW_025365912.1:0-4878 GCF_016433145.1 Gracilinanus agilis | reverse complement strand
ATGATTTTAGGTATAATGGTAGGACTAAGTTTGGAAAATAAAAAGAATTGATTTAGTTCTACTTTGTTTTGAAACAAAATATAAGAGCACTATTTAATGTGCAAACCTTATAGCAATTCAATTGAACAAAATGCTTTTCCATTTAATGGCACTCTCTTCATCATCATGGAATGTTAGCAAATTTGCTTATTTGTTTCAGAAATTGAATGTTACAAAAAATACAAAAACTAAACAGTTTAAAGTGGTATGAAAAACAGGCCTCTTAATTTTCTTTAAAATTTTTCTTTTACTTGTACAAAAATATTTATGGCCAACTCTTTGTGATGAAAAAAAATTGGAAAATGAGGGGATGTCCTTTGATTAGGGAATAGCTGAATAAATTGTGGTATCTGTTGGTGATGGAATACTATTGTGCTGAAAGGAATAATGAACTAGAGGAATTCTATGTGAACTGGAATGACCTCTAAGAACTGATGCAGAGAGAAAGGAGCAGAAGCAGGAGAACCTTATACACAGAGATGGATACATTGTGCCCAGTCAAATGTAATGGACTTCTCTACTAGCAGCAATGCAATAATCCAGGACAATTCTGAGGGACTTATGAGAAAGAAAACTATTCACATCTAGAGAAAGAACTGTGGGAGTAGAAGCATAGAAGAAAAACAACTGCTTGATCACATGGGTTGATGGGGATATGATCGGGGATGTAGACTCTAAGGCAATAGTTGGCAACCTTTTTGGCCATGAGAGCCATAAACCCCTGCAGAAGAAGGAGGATGGAGGCAGAAGGCGCTGGAATATGGGGCGGGGGCTGAAGGGCCCCCTGAGGCACATCTTGGGGCTCTGCCCAGACTGGCCAATGGGGAGGTGGGGCCAGATATGGCAGGAGAGCCAACATTGCGGATCCCTGCTCTAAGGGATCACCCTAATGCAAATATTAATAATATGGAATTAAGTCTTAATCAATGATACATGTAAAACTCAATGGAATTGGCTATGGGAGGGGGAGGAAGGAGGGAAGGGAAAGAACATGAATCATGTAACCATGGGAAAATATTCTAAATTAATTAATTAAATAAAATTTTTCAAATCACAAGAACAAAAAAAAGAAAATTTTTCTTTTATTGTGGAAAACTGAAAAACATTGTTCAGACTAATTCCCATTTTTACGTAAAAGTCATTAGATCACAAGTGTATCTATTACAGAGTGTGGCAAATATGTTTGAAAACTACTAATAGTTAATGAGGTATGTTTTGTTTAAATTAAGAAAATAATAATAATGATAAATGACTTTGCTGTTGGAAAAAAAAGCATAGGAAAATCTTTTTAAGATTTTTGTCTGTCTGTGGATTCCTTAGGACTTTCTGACTGAGCTAGGCTGTAAAAAATCTTGCACAGCAGACTATGCTGGGAAACCTTAAAGTGCTTACAGTTTGAGGAAATAGGACCTCTCCCAAAGTAGGGAAATTTGAGTTAAACTTTAAATAATAAGTGATTTTTATCAGAGATCATGTATAAAACTAGGAAATCATATCTCTTAATAAATAGTATTAATACATTTTTAATAACCTGCTAACTGTGTATAAGCAAGTGTTCAATGTATAAAACTCCATGATGCAGTATTTGTGCTACCTGTCCAACTTATCCAACATTCAACCAGCTTGCCTCTCTATCATTTCTTCTGGCAGTAATCTTTAATATCTGCATATTGACTTCACATATGTACCTAAGTCTGGCTCTTTATCCTGTCTACCAGTCAGACCAAGGGGATATCTAAAGGGCACATCTAAACATTAAAACCCATCAAGTATTTATTTAGATATACTTTAGAAACTATGGGCATATAATGAACTTTGCCTCTAGTACATGTCATATATAAACATTTTCTCTTTTACGAAGTACTGTAGGTTTTTGTAACAACACCATTAAAATGTTTTGTCCCACGAACATAATAATTATGTACTCCTTAACATACAATTGATGACATTTTGCTATTTGAATCAGAATATTGTGGGACTTATTTTTACATACTTCTAAGTTTTGATTTCAAGAGTAAATGTTTAACCTCTCATCAGACCACTAGTCTATCAATCATTCAAGAAAAATGCCAACAGCTCAATGGGAATGGCATCAGCAAATTCCTACCAGCAGAAATCCATCCTTGGGAAATAGTTTGGGGAAGTATTTTGGGAAGACTTAGGTAGGTCTCTCCTGACTTAATTTCCCATACAAGACACTATTCCACCTAGTGAATTCTGAGTTTGACTGAGACATCCTGTTCTGTCATACAATTGACCACCTAAAACTCATCCTTAAAATCATGCAAAACTAATGAACAGTATTAATCCTACTTTGTCCCTCTCTTTTGCCTTACATGCCAAATTCCATTGATAAGGGCAAGCGTACGATAATGCTTCATTTTTTAATTGTAAAGACAGATGAATTGTAATCATTTAACTACAGATTTAAATTAGAGTACTTGTTTAAATCTCTTTATTCTCCCAGTAACACCTAGGAACATATCTCAACCATCCGAAACTACAACTACCATGCCAGATGCCCTGGCTAGTCTATCTACCCTAGGACCTTCCAAAATCTATGCAATGGAAGAAGCAAAAAATCCCTCAATTTTACACTTTAATTCAAGATGTTGTTTGTGAAGATATTGCAATAGGCTATCATTATGATATCATTTAGTTTGCCACTCATGTTGTATGTTTTTTAAGATCATATTGGCAGAATGGTATGTTACAATGAGTAGTAAGTAATAATGTGAAACTTCTCTCCAAAAGGTCTAGGCAGATCATGTGAGTCAATTTGTCTCTAAAAACACAGACTACATGGAGACGTTAGAGACCCTTGAATTTATAAGTAATTCATGAGAAAAATATCAAAGGAGAAGGTTGAAATAATTAAACTTTAGGAATTGTTAATATTGATTAATTTGATTTGCTTGGATGATTTATTCTGCTAAGAGTCCTGGGGAAACTAGGTTACACAGTGGTTAGAGTGCCGGATCTTGAGTTGGGAAGATCTAGGTTCAAATCTGATCTTGGACACTTCCTAGCCATGTGACTTGGGTAAGTCATTTAACCCCTATAAGACTGGCAAACATGACAAAAAAAGAAAATGATAAATGTTGGAGGGGTTGTGGGAAAATTGGGACATCACTACACTGTTGGTGGAGTTGTGAACTGATCCAACCATCCTAGAAAACAAATTGGAACCATGTCCAAAAGGTAATAAAAAGATTTGACTTTGCCCATGAAGTGACAGATATAACTTTGAAAGATCGTAGAAAATTTCCAGCAGCATCATGTTATCCAGGCAAGTAGACAGCATACACCATATCCTGAAGGATGGATAAATATTTCCAAGTGCATTTTGGAACTAGAAAGAACACAAATTGCAACGGCTCTACCAGCTAGATTGAACTGGTTGGGTTGCATCCAAAGATCTGGCCTGCAAGTGTCTTGGGAGAGACATCATTGACCTAAATACGTATTCTTCTTCAGATCATACCTCTAAACCCTGGTGTGTATTTTTTTTTAACACATGTGCTATGTCTAAAATGCAAATCTTCTTTTTTCATGTTGCCAAAGTCAAAGTCTTTTCTTGTTTTGTTTTTGTTTTGTTTTGTTATTCCTTTTACTCTTAAGATCCTATATTTCCGGTACCAAGACACACAGATGGAGATATTGGTGGTGTGGGCAATGGGACATACGGTTTAACCACTCTATAACCACCTTCGAACGTTCAGGACATGTACGAGGCTCCGTATAGAACGTATATTCTACGACTGAACGGCAGAGAAGCATCAGGTGGGACTACATCATCTAGGAGGGATATGAAGCAGAAGTCCCCTTAAAGGGTATTTACAATAGTCCTCTTGCCTTTCCTTTGGGGACTAAACGAACTGATTCTTTCCCTTGACTGTGTAGCCCTTGATCAGACTGTTCACTGACCTAGAGCCATTAAGTTTGCCAGCGTGGGGATGTAGGTGGAGATACTTGGGGAGGCATTTTGCCAATGTGAGGGGATTCTGAATAGACGCAGCTCCATGTTTCTCTGAATGATGTCCTCCCCCACTCCAGTGCGGGGCTGAGTAAAATCATCATTCCTAACTGGGTCTATGTGAGCAGCTTTGGTGCTCCTTTTAGGAGCAGATCCGTGGACACACCATTTCCCCAAACCCTGGGAAGTCCCTTCTAGGAGTCTGGTCCCTTCCCATACACACTCATGGGCAGTCAAACTGCTACTGTTACTTAATACATACATACAAAGCACACACAGGAAGAATCACGGAAAGGATGCCAAATGCATCGTGGATTTGTAATAGGAGAAGACATCAGAATGTCCCCAGGCATGACTCAGAAGGAACTCGGATGGGGAGCCTCCCTGAAAAGCCTTGAAGGTAGGAGGAACTGGTACACCCCCCCCCCCGTATCCCCCCAACCTTAGCCAGAGCCTGAGCACAAGGGCTAAAGGCTCCTGGATCATTTATTTCCCTCCCCGTAGGTTGAGGAGGAGAACCTGGGGAAACCAAAGTTATAACTGCAGCTTATTGGAGCTTGTTGGATCTGAACAGGAACACAGTAGGCTGTAGGCTATGGTCCTATAAGGGTCAATGAACTATCCTCTGACCCTCAATCAGAGGTGCTCCTTCCCCTTCTTTTTTTTTAAACCCTTACTTTCCATCTTTAAGTCAATACTGTGTATTGGTTCCAAGGCAAAAGAGTGGTAAGGGTGGGCAATGGGGGTCAAGTGACTTGCCCAGGGTCACACAGCTGGGAAGTGTCTAAGGACAGATTTGAACCCAGGTCCTCCCATCTCTGGGCCTGGCTCTCAATCCACTGAGCTACCCAGCTGTCCCCCCC
>NW_025365911.1:0-5161 GCF_016433145.1 Gracilinanus agilis | reverse complement strand
TCTTGAGAGATCATTAGCTTCTAATTGCTCGATTCTAGCCTTTAGGGACTGGTTTTCCTTTTCAATCTTGTCATTTCTGGTGTTCAATTTGCTTATCAGTTCATTTGATTTCTGAGCCTCACTTTCCAATTGCAAGATTCTACCTTTTAAACTGTTATTTTCTTGCCAGATCTCTTCCATTTTCCTCAGAATCTCAGTTTTGAACTCTTCCATAGCTTGTGAGGAGTTTTCCTTATTTGAGGAGGGTCCGGATGCTTGTTTGTTCTCCTCCTCTGTTTGCTCGGTTGTCTGGATTTTCTCTGTGTAAAAGCTGTGGAGTGTTAAAGACTTCTTCTTTTTGTTATTATTCTTTCTCTTCTGAACCTCCTGATGCTGAGTAGCCATCATTAGCCCAGCAGCTTCTCAGCTTTATCCTCGGGCTCAGTGTCTATTCGCAATCTATTGGCTCCTGAGGTCTGAGTTCTGGTTTTTTCCAAGGTCAAGCCCCCTGGTGGATTCCCTTGCTTGATCCTCTGCTGGAGGTTTCTTTACAAGTCTCAGGGCGCTGCTTCCACAGTCGTATACCCGTCTGCACTGGTTCCCCACTTAGGCTTTAGTTCCTGGCTGTTTCTGCCTCCACCCACGCCTCTACTCAGCCGGCTCTCTGAGCCCAGCGTCCTGCTCCGGTGCGCGCGCTCAGATTTCGCGTGCTTTTTTTGACTTAATGGGGTCCTAAGTCTTGCTGCTCTCAGGAACAGGTCCCGGAGCTGCTGATGACTCGATGGGTGCCCCAAACTTGCCCTATTTCTTTTTAGCTGGGTTCGGAGCTATAGATGAGTGTGGTGGGGGTGGGGGTGGGGCGGTTGCTCAGCCCGCGATTGAGTGAGAGCCCTTTATAGCTTGGAAATGTCTCGATTCCACGTACCTTCCACGCTGTGCCCTGTTGTGGGGTTCCTCCGTTCGTCTGGACTTGTTTTTATGTCCCCTTGAGGAGTTTTGTATGTTTCGGTCAGGAGAGGTTAAGAGCTGCTTCTTACTCTGCCGCCATCTTAACCCGGAACCCTTGAGTCCAAATTTTTGAAGTCAGATTTTTCTTATTTGTAAAAATAGGAGTTGGACCACATTACCTAGCTTCTAGACCCAAATTCAAGGTTAGGAAGCTCTCTCATGATTTATAGGAGAAAAGGGGATAAGAATTGGAAAGGATGGGAAGATATAATGGGCTGCAATTTATGTGAGGGATATGACCATATTGATGGACTCACTGCTCCAGCCAAGTACTAAATTGCATAATAAGCATTTGTTGAGTCCTTTGGTTAACAGGAGCTTGAAATGAGCCTCTTTTCAACACTTCTCCTGAATCTCATCCCCACTACAAAACGTTAGTCAGCAGGGAAGTTTTATGAATCATGTCAACTTCTATTTTGTCTCAACTGTGTCTTTGTGCTTAACATCTCTTTCTCCCTGTGTCTCTCCGTGTCTCTGTCTCTCTCTCTGTTTCTCTCTCTGTCTCTGTCTCTGTCTCTGTCTCTCTCTCTCTCTCTCTCTCTCTCTCTCTCTCTCTGTCTCTGTCTCTCTCTTTCTCTCTCTGTCTGTCTGTCTCTGTCTCTGTCTCTGTCTCTGTCTCTGTCTCTCTGTCTGTCTCTGTCTCTGTCTCTCTCTCTCTCTGCCTCTCTGTCTCTGTCTCTGTCTCTATCTCTCTCTCTGTCTGTCTGTCTCTGTCTCTCTGTCTCTGTCTCTGTCCCTATATCTCTCTCTGTCTCTCTCGCTCTCCAACCCCTCCTGGGAATTCCTTTAAAAAGACACATAAATGCTAGTATTAGTCCATAAGTTGGGATGATCCTGAGGTGTGACTAGGACTAGGATTAAATTCTAGAACTAGGATTCATACTCTATTATCTAACTCCAATCTTGGACTGTGTCCACTATCTCATAATATACTGTCATCATCGTCATCCTATCATTACCATTACCATTGCTAACATTCATATAGTGGCTACAATATCCCAAGCATTGTGTTAAATATTTTATAATTATTATCTCATTTGAACCTCCCAACAACATTGAGAGGCAGTGGCATAATTATTCCCATTTTATAGATGAGGAAACTGAGACAGAGGTTAAATGACTTGTCCAGAGTCATACAATTAGGAAATGCCCATGGCTAGATTTGAACTTCCTGACTGCAGGGTCAGTACTCTATCTATTGTGCTACCTTTTAATGTTGGACTATAATTTAAATGTGCACTAAAGCCCATTGGGGAGATCTTTCATATAAGAGGCAGACTCAAGGTACCCGTCTTTTGTTAATAGATTGCATGCCCTCATATAAACAATGTTATTCTTGGGAGGAAAGCCAACTTGGAGAATTGGGTCAAGTGGAGATGGTAATGGGACATTATTTCATCATCTGTCCTCTGGAATCATGGTCATTCATTGTACAATTGCCTTAAAGTTTAGAGAGGGCTCCCACAACAAACCTACGTAGTATATAGTATCAGGATTTTAATATTTCAGTATTTCAAATAACAAACTATTTTAAGTATTTCAAGAAACAAAGCTAGGGTAAGAGGCAGCCAAGAGATGCATGAGCCTGATCGATAGATAGATCTGGAGTTAGGAAGATTTGAATTCAAATTCCATCTTTTGGGACTTCTATCTCTGTAACTTGGGCAAGTCACTTACCCTCTGTATTTTTAGGAAAAAAATCTAGCAAAACTGGAACATATGAAGTAAATAGCACTTCTCTCAGAGGGTTGTTTTAAGAATCAAAAGATATCAGGTAAAGCACTTTGCACTGCTCGCTAATATTGTTATTGTTATTATCCTTATCATAGTGATGATGATGATGGTTTCCTAGTTCTAGCTGACATCATTCCAAATCTGTTTGAGGGTTATAAACAGTGTGGAGGGCTGGCAAGGCAGAGAAACAGGGAGTAGTCCAGAGGAAAATGGCAAAAATGATTGAAAGAATAGGAAATCTGAAAAATGACGAAAGGCTAGAAAGCGTGGGTTAATTTAGAGTAGAGAAGACAAGCCTGAGGGGGATTCGGAGGGGACAGAATGTCTTCAGATCCTCATAGGCTTACTGGGAGAACCAGCTCTTCTCCTTTTCCCTTGAACATGCCAGAGGAAACTAGTTTGGTGTGTAATAGGAAGAACCCATTTTAGACAGGAGGAAGAGCTTTTGATTATAGGGGTCAGGCATCACACAGGTGGCTTTGTACTTCCTTTCCTCAGGTATTTACCCCTTCTGCCTGACATAGGTTTAGATAGAGTCCCTCCCAACCCTTAAGTCTGACACGTTACCAGCCTAATGGAATCTATACAAAGGGGACTGAGGGTTTCAAAGAGGGAACATTCTAGTAGGTAGCAAAGGCAAGGTCAGAACAATCACCTACTTCCTTTTCAGAAAGACACATTTTCTAGTTTAGTGGCTAGAGCACTGGAATTAGAGCCAAGAGTCCTGGATTTGAGTCCTAGTACTGACCCTGGGTAAAATTACCTTGCTTTTTGAGCCTCAGTTTCTTCCTCTGAAAAATAGAGCCAGTACTGATAATATTTAGGGCAGCTAGGTAGCCCAGTGGATAGAGCACTAGGCCTAGAGTCAGGAAGACTCCTCTTCTGAGTTCAAATCTGGTCTCAGACACTACTTATGTGACCCTGGGCTAACCCTGTTTGCCTCAGTTTCCTCATCTGAAAATGAGTTGGAGAAGGAAATAGCAAACTACCCTAGTATCTTTGCCAAGAAGACCCCAAATTGTATCACAGGGAGTTGGAAATGACTAAAAAGACTGAGTAATAACAACTCTGAAACTATATAACACATAGCTTTGTTGTAGGGATATTTTCTAAATCCTGAAGAAATTGTACAATGAACAACCATGATTCCAGAGGACAGATGATGAAGCATGCTACCTGCTTCCTGACAGAGAGGTGGTAGACTCAGAGTGAAGAATGAGATATACATTTGTTGGACATAGCAGACACAGGAATTTTTTTTGGGGGGGGGGAGAAAAGGGGATGATTCGACTTATTTGTTACAAGAGTTTTCTTTTTCTTTTTTCCAAGGGTAGAAGGAGGAGAAAAAATAGATTTTTGTTCATTGAAAAAAATTTAATTAAAAAGAAATGGCAGCTGTGATTATTATAAGAAGCTAAACAAATGGATAAGATCAGTCCTTTGTAGAAGGCAATTTTGCTCAAGGGATGCTTGATTAGTAGCTTATCAGTGAGACTGGTATTGCTTCCTATCTCAGAATGGATCCTGGGAAGTTTTCCTAAAAAGAAAGAATGCTCGTTTAAAACATATCAAAGAAATTGTAATATATCTGTCATGAGGAAGGCTGGCATTTCTGATGCCTGAAGAGGGATAACAAAGAAGAAATTAAAGAGTTAGAAATCTATGAGCCTATCCTCAGCAATGTTCAGGAAGATGCCTCCAATTTGTGACAACTAGCTCTGCATTTAAGCAGGAAGTCAGGAAGGCTCACCTTCTAAGTTCAAATCTGGTCTCAGACACTCACTAGTTGTGCCTCAGACACTTAGTGACTGGGCAAATCATTTAATCCTGTTTGCCTCAGTTTCCTCATCTGGAAAATGAACTGGAAAAAGAAATGACAAAACATTCCAATATCTTTGCCAAGAAAATCCCCAAAGGAGTCATCAAGAATCAGACATCACTGAAAACAACTGAGCTACAACAACTCTGAATTCTCAGAAAGAAATATCACTAGGGCATAGGACAGCAATGCCTGGGACTACCTTTGCTTCATGGAAATATCTTTAAAGAACAAGAATACTGGATAAGGCATTTGAGGACTTGAGTTTGAATCCCAGCTTGCAACTTCTTTCCTGTGGGACATTGGATACAGCTTTTTCTGGCTTCAGTGGAAAATGAGAAGATTGAACTAGATGATCTCTAAAATCCTTTCTATTTCTAAATTTATGATTTTGTGATTCAAACTAGTGGTACCAAAGTAAAATAAAAATGGATCCCTTCAGACTGCATGTTAACTTAGAAAACTACAAATTAGCATTATCTATGTTGTATTATGTTTTATTTGTTAAGCATTTCTCAATCATATTTTTCTTTCGTTTCCTTTCCTTTCGTTTCCTTTCCTTTCGTTTCCTTTCGTTTCCTTTCGTTTCCTTTCGTTTCCTTTCCTTTCCTTTCCTTTCCT
>NW_025365910.1:0-3780 GCF_016433145.1 Gracilinanus agilis | reverse complement strand
CCCTTCAGCCCATATTATATCCTGAATCTCCTTATTCCAGCCTACCTATAACCTAGATTACCTACCTAGCAAGTCCCTGACAACCTCCTTTCAAAATCCCCTTTTACCACACACCTTTCCTCAAACTATCCTCATTACATCTGGCGAGCCAAGTCAAACAAAACCTACAATCTTCTGAAGCAAAAGAAAATGAATTTCACAAGAATAATTTTTGTATTAGGCAGTCTTTCCCTGCTTATTTGGTCTTTTATGCAGGGACTATATACATTTTGGCTGATAAAGGTACCAAATTTGATACAACAATTAATTGAAATCTATGACTATTATGAATGGTTTGCCTTCACTTTAGCTGAGTGTATATGCTTCATACCAACAGCTGTGGCAATTTTTCTGTCTCTATGGCATTTTTTGGCAATTTCAAAAGTGGTCCTGACTCATCTGTTCAATTATTACAAGGCATCTCCTCCAAAACATGAGAATGATAGCAAGGAACTAGTAGAGAACATCAAACTACTGTTCCAAGTGTTAAAGCAAATACATGAAGGAAAGGAACTCCATAAGCACATGATCTTACAACTAGAAATTGTGGAATCAAAGGTTTTGGGGCAAAAGGAAACTGAGAAAGAGCAACCTGATTGGAAATGCAGTGGTCTCTGTACTACCAATAGTGGACAGGACTATTGTACAACCTGGTGAGGGGGTGGTGCATGTCAAAACATACAAGGCATTCACTCCTAGTGATATGGAAGTTTTAAAAAGGCGTTTTCCTAGGTTCTATGAAAAGCCTTACAAGAGCCTAAAAGAATTAAAATGGGTGTTCACGCTTTTCAACCCTAGTTTTGAAGATGTCGAATTTCTTTTGGGGGAATTTTACTCTCCCTCTGAAAAGGAAAAATTCCTCAATGAAACTAGGACAAATCCCAATTTAGAGTCATGGCCACTAATGCATCAAGATCTGGATTTCACTCAACATGCTAACATGAGATACTTGTTAAGATGTAGGGCTGATCTTATTGAAGCAATGAGATTATTTGCAAAAAGACCAAATGCCTGGCAGAAATTTGAAAAACTGAGGCAAGGAGAAGAAGAACACCTGAGCAGTTTTCTAGATAGAGTTATTGAAGCAGCAGAAACAATATTAGGACTTAGAGACACACATGCCCAGGATACAATTGATCATATGAGGAGGTAATTTGTAAAGGGAACCTCAATCCCGATACAAAATTATTTCAGGCAAAGTTGTCCACAGTAGGAATCATTACCATGTATGCCACCAAGGGCCCAGATTCCTTGCCATAGGCTAGATTGCTGGCCAATAAAATAACTATGAATCAACACTGGTTGGGTTACATAGACCAAATCACAGGTCTCATACCCCCCTTGGGGAAGGTAAGTGAAGAGTCACAGACACAGAATTGCCCAGGGGTCACCAAACCCCATGGAAAATCTGTCTTCAACTGTAACGAAGCAGGAACAGTTTCAAAGGATATGTATTTATGTGACCTATCCTTGATGTTATTGAGCTCTATTTTAGCACAGAAATAATGCTGGGGTAGAATTGTCACCCATATATCTGCTACCCAAAAACCCCTTCTCTAAATACACAAATCAAAGGTAGGAAAATGGTCCTACCAAAATCAGTGGGAGTAGGGTTCCTTGATCTCTGAAAATCACCTTGGAGGACATGTTAAAATCATATGAGAATTGAAAATCTGTGAGGCAGTGAAGACTAATGATAGAGGTTGTGAATAGATTGATGGGCTCCTCAGTCAATACTGATATGACATATAACAAATTAAAAGGGGCAAAAGGCCTCTTTGGTAATATATGACCCTCATGAGGTGCAAGTTGTGGCCAAATCTCATTCATATGGACTCTAACTGATGTCCATGATAAAACAGAACTCCAACAGAACTGGTGAGAGACCAGATGTCCATAAGGCCTAATGGCCTTGTCTTGTTGTAGGGTATCTCCTATTTGGCTATGGACCTAATAATAGCACCATGCTTAGTCCAGTTATCAGAAGAGGAAACAAAAGAGAAAATGCAATATGGTTTAATATTGAGAACAAAATGGTACCAAATGAAGGTAGCATTTTTTTTCATTGAACACAGTGGACTAAATTAAGCTTATGTATAAAATCCCCAATTAGAAAAAGATCAGAATAAAAAAATAAAACCAAAACTAAAGATAAAAAGGCAATGATGTACAATGAAAACCACAAGATACAGTTAATCAGTGTCAAGAGATGGCACCCATTTTACACAAGAGCAATGAATCCAAGAGTGTTTTTCTCCAATTTTGAGGCAGTCAGAGTAGTTACCAACACTTGGAAAGGGCCTTTCCAAGCAGACCAAGTCCCTCCAGTTCACAGGAGTTCTTTACATATACTTTGTCTCATGGAGTGAATTCCTGTATTCTTCCAAGGCCTGGGTCTAAAGGCAGGAAAAGTGAATCTCTAACCAGGAGCTGGGAGCAAGGAAACAAGACCCTCAGGTCCTGATAGACTAAAAAAGGGACTTCTGGGGCCTAATGGGGAAACTGAAATTTGGGTGTGAACCACTGGTAAGTCTGGGGAAGGTAACCCCTGAAATATGGGAAATGAATAGGAGTCTGGAAGACTTAAGGATGCACAGCTGTGCCATTAGCCAAGTTTGGGAGGGAGATGCACTCCTAAGAGGTCTTGGAGGATAGTGTAAGGGAGAAACCAGGGAAAGGTGCCTTAAATAGTAAATATGGGTCCAGGTGAGTGTGTGGGAGACAGGAATGTCTGAAAGCAGGATCAAACAAAGTAGGGAGACTAAGTTTTAACAGCAAAGGGGTGTCAGTTACTGAATTGGCTGTTGGGCTCAACTGCCATTCTGGGGTATCAAGACTAGGCCTATGAAAACCAGCAAAGTAGAGACAAGAGTTTAATAACACATTTAATCAGGGACAAACTAAGTGAAGGATGAGAATTAAGTTTACTACACTTAAAACCTAAGGGCCAACCCAGGGTCAGGGATGCTATGCTAAACTGTGGCCTAAGTCAGGCAGGGCTCAGTGAAAGTAGTGTCACAAGGGGAAAGTTCCTCCCAACCTGGTTCCAGCCAGGTTTGGTCACCTTAGCTAAGGACCTGAGGATGGCTTTACTTGGGATCACACGGCTTATCCAGGGATGGTTTCAGGATGCCAGGAGTCAACTCCACTAGAACAGATGATCTAAGGTATCCAGGTAGGGAGAGAAAGTTTGCAATGCTGTCCAGATTACAAACCACTCCCTACTCGGTGCTGCTCTGCAGGTCTGATGTCCTCTGCTGTAAGCCTTCACCACTCTCCAGGATCCCAAGGAATCAGTTACTACTTGTCCCAACCACCATGGAGTCCTTCTCAGAGAGTGCAAGCCACTTCCTGCTTCCCCAGTCTATGTGGAATTCTCCAGCCCTTCCTGCTAGGTCCACATTAACTATATATAAACTATGTAATGGGGATAATTTGAGGAAAGGTGTGTGGTAAAAGGGGATTTTGAAAGGAGGTTGTCAGGGACTTGCTAAGTAGGAAATCTAGGCTACAGGTAGGCTGGAATAAGGAAATTCAGGATATAATATGGCTGAAGTCAAGAGTATAACACTAAAGGAACAAAGATCTCCAGAGAGAGGAGGAATTAATCTAATCAGGCAAACACAGCAGGCTTACAGACTGGGACTTAGACTCAGAGACAAACTGAGAGAAATAGACTGAACTGAAATTAACCACAGGCTTAGTTAATTTCACAGGAAGGGACTTGTTTTGCAGTTACAC
>NW_025365909.1:0-5416 GCF_016433145.1 Gracilinanus agilis | reverse complement strand
AGGGAGGGAGGGAGGAAGGGAGGAAGGGAGGAAGGGAGGAAGGAAG
The DNA here is from genome assembly GCF_016433145.1 of Gracilinanus agilis. Classification (NCBI taxonomy): domain Eukaryota; kingdom Metazoa; phylum Chordata; class Mammalia; order Didelphimorphia; family Didelphidae; genus Gracilinanus; species Gracilinanus agilis. The sequence goes on along the minus strand of NW_025365909.1, from coordinate 5,370 downwards.
GAAGGTAGGTGGGGAAACAGGTTTTGGAAAAACAGGCCCAGGGAGAGTATCCAGAAAATCAAATAAGCCAGGAGGCACCCCCCTCCCCCTAGATTTAGAAAATGTGAGAGGAGGCAGGAGTTAGCCTTACCTCTCATATAGACATGATACAGACACGTTTCTAGAGTTGGGTTATAAGCCAAGAAGGCATTTTCTTGGGCTCAGACAAAAGGTGCCAATGTCTTAAAATTGCCTTTTAGGAAATTAGGTGTATGACTCCTACACTCATGTGTGCTGTGGATGAAGAGACTCTGGGACCTTTTCCTAAATCCCCATCGAGGCCAGGGCATCAAGAGAGCTTCCAACCGAGAAAGAGGTGTTCTCTCAGGCCTCCACATGGGGCAGGAGGGGGAATGAGATTAAGCAGTCAGTCACTCACTCCTTTCAGCTGAAAATTTCCATTTGTATCTAGATCGCTTAGTCTTGTAAAACAATCTTACTCTAAATGAGGTTTTCTTTTTATACTTCCTTCCCATTGATGAGTAGTAAAGGCTTATGCTTGCCTACTTTAAATGGGAAAGCACAGCACAATCAAAGTCTCTGGTGGGACAAATTCCCCCTGAGACCATAAAAAGTACCACCATTCCTTGGTGGCCTCTTCTGTGAACTGAAGAAGTGGTGCTCAGGAGGAAACAGCCTTTGGAGAGTTGGCTTTGCAAGCTTAAGCCTAGTAGATTTATCTGGCCATTTCATTGCTTCCTGTGTGTACCTAATGAGTGAGGATGGTAGCGACCCAGAGCTTTTATTACATATCACAGATTTACAGACTCTTCAGGAGTAAAAGGGATCCCAGAAGCCATCTAGTCCAAGTACCTTCTGATTGGGAATCCCATTCTCTGTTACATCCTCCAAGGAATAATTATCCAGCTTTCACTTGAAGACTTGTAGAGACTGGGAACTCCTTACCTTCTGAGGTAGCCTGTTCCATTTGGGGCTAACTCAGGTTGGCCTTTATATTAAGCAGAAATCTGTCTTTCCTTCCATTTCCCCCCATGGTTTCTCATTTTGTCCTCTGAAGTCAAGCAGAAACAAACTAATGACCCCTCTTCACTCAGCAGTACTTTTGTGGAACACAAAGAGTAGCCTAGGGGCAGCTGGGTGGCTCATTGGATTGAGAGTCAGGAGGTTCTGGGTTCAAATCTAGCCTCAGACACTTCCCAGCTGGGTGACCCTGGGCAAGTCACTTGACCCCCATTGCCCGCCCTTACCACTCTTCCACCTAGGAGCCAATACGCAGAAGTTAAGGGTTTAAAAAACAAAACAAAACAGAGTAGCCTAGGCTGAGCAGATAAGTGGCAGTAGTACAAGTGGGCAAGAGGGAGAGTTAGTTGCCTTAGACCATATTGGAGTATCTGAAGTTTATGAGTGTTTGTCCATACAACCCACTACTCAGAAATCACTCCTGATTGCTGTTTGTACCCTGGGTAAAGTGCAAAAGTCCCTGCCAAATCCCCACTTTTCTCTCAGCTAGTCAACTGTCAGGCTTGGTTTTTATCATCTGCATTATTCAAAATGCCATCCGTTAATCCTAATGACCACTAATACAGATTTTGGCTTTCTTGCTGTATGCATAGTGGGAGAGAGAAAGAGGAGGAATTTTTAAAGATGGGAGATTTTTCCCCCCTCAACTAACCCAGGCTAAGGACAGAGCCATAGAAAGAGAGTGGCTCTTTTCACATGAGCCCTGCAAGAAACCCCATGATTAATAGAAATGCTCCTTGGGGACTATGAGCCAAGAAAAGGATATAGAAGACTGAAAAGAGAGTCAAGAAGAGAGCTCAGCCTTCCCACAGTTGCCTGGGTGGCTTGGACTCCGGAGGTATCAACTTCGTTTAGCCAGAGACTGGCAGTGTCTTGAGGAAAGCCCCTGGCCTTGCTCACAAGCTCCCCCCCATGGTCGGGCTCACAAAACAACTACCCCAAAGGAATATCCAGGAAACCCTTCTCTGGCTAAAAGGCTAGATCCCGGGATCTTGCTGCCCATGGAATTCAAAATCCCTGCTCCTATATACATTTTTTTATGTATGCTCAAAGAATTTTATTTGTTTTTTTTTTTTAGGATGAACACTTATGGAATAGTCATACATAAAAAAGGCGTCACTTTTATTCATTAAACTAAACTAAAACTTTAATTTTTAAAAGTTGACAACTAAAATTTTGCTTTAAAATGCAAACAAACAAAAAAAAATGAAACTTTTTTGGAGACAGACAGATATACTTGGCCGCCCCTAAACGTATTATTTGGGATGCAAGAATGTTATTCATGAACTACACCCTCAGACTTTATGGATACTTCTCTACCTCTGCTGAATGTTTTTTTTTTTTTTTTTTTTTTTAAATTTTAAACCCTTAACTTCTGTGTATTGACTTATAGGTGGAAGATTGGTAAGGGTAGGCAATGGGGGTCAAGTGACTTGCCCAGGGTCACACAGCTGGGAAGTGTCTGAGGCTGGATTTGAACCTAGGACCTCCTGTCTCTAGGCCTGGCTCTCAATCCACTGAGCTACCTAGCTGCCCCCCTGAATGTTTTGTTTTTTTGATCCTTGCCTTCTCGCTTAGTATGGATTCTAAGAAAGAAGAACAGCAAGAGGCAAAAAAGCAGTAAGGGCTGGGCAATTGGGGTTAAGTGACTTGCCCAGGGTCATACAGCTAGGTGGATAGTCTGCCTCAGGTTATTGTAAGAAATTGGCACCAGCTGTTCCCGAGAGGAGTAAACTGTGTATTAGTACTCTTTTCCGGTGTCCTCTGCTGCTTGCCTATCCTCTCCTCAAAGTGGGAGAGAAAGGAGGCAGACAGAAAGTGGAACAAACACAGCCAGGCATGGAAAGAGATAGATATAAAGATAAACATTGAGAGGACAGAGACAAGAAAATGAGGACAGAGGGCAGCTAGGTGGCTCCTAGATAAAGAGCCAGTCCTGGAGTCAGGGGGCCTGGGTCCAAATCTTACTTCAGATACTTCCTAGTTGTGACCCTGGGCAAGTCACTTAACCCCAATTGCCCAGCCCTTACTGCTTTTCTGCCTTAGAACCAATAATTGGTATCAGTTCTAAGACAGAAAGGGTTTAAGGGTTTAAAAAAGAAAATGAAGACAAGACAGGAAAGGGAAGGAGAGATTCTTCTTCCTAAAAGAGTTTATCCCCTTAAATGCTGTCAGCCAGGAATTCTCTTGGTCCTGTAAGAAGACACACCAGTGAGTGTCGTGCCCATATTCCTTGGGGATATGGCCCCAGGAATGGCTCAGTGTTTGGATGTTGCTAATCAAAGGTCATTATTAACCAGGGGAACTCATAGAATTGGCCAGGAACTCCCCAGGCACCCCTGTTTGCATGTGTATGTGTTGTTTTCCTTGGTATATTTCCCTGGTATATTTCCTTGGTATATTTCCTTGGTATATCTCTTTGGTATATTTCCTTGGTAAAACGTAAGCTCCCTGAGGCCAAGAGTAGTTTTATTTCATTGATGCTTATCACTGTGCTTGACACATTGTTTTTTAGACATGCCTGACTCTTCCCGACCCCATGGACCATAACTTGGTCTGTCCATGGGGTTTCCTTGGCAAAGATACCTGAATAGTTTACCATTTCCTTCTCTGGTAGATAAAGGCAAACAGAGGTTGAGTGATCTGCCCAGGGTCATACAACCAGTAAGTGTCTTGGGCTGGATTTGAACTTGGGTCTCCCCTACTCCAGGCCCTGTGCTCCATCCACTGCGCTCCCCATCTGCCTCTCTTGATGCATAGTAGGTGCTTAATAAGTATTTGTTGAATTGAACCAAATATCTGGTGGATAAATCACTGCCTGTTACTCTAGGCTGGTCATCTCTAGTTCTCTCTGCCTTGTTGTCCTGATCTTTGGTAAAATGGGAATATTCAACATTCTGTCATCATCATCATTAATAGACAAATACTGGGTACCTGCCATGTGCATGGGGGACTTGGACAAAGAGGTCTGAGACTCAGTCTCTGTCGGGCTTTATTGCCTCGTTGGGAAGAAGGAAAGATAACCAAAGACCATAATAACAGATGATGATCATGCAGCCGTGTGACCGTAGGTCATATGAGCCTCAGTTTATCTGCTGTTGAATGGGTTTTTTAATAGAAGTACGGCACTTCCCAGGGCTAGAAGAGCACCAGGAGAAAGTAGTGTCACCCAGAACACCCAGAGAGGAGAGTGTCCAGGAGGAAAGGGTTGGTCTGGGTTTATCGACTCAGTTTCTTCTTTGGACACAGGGTAAGCACGATGAAGCAAAAGGGAGAGAATGCTGAGAGAACTGAGTGAATTGGGGAAAGTAGGAAAAGGAGTCCAACATCAGAGGACTTGGAGGCTGCTGCTGTTAACACTGAGATGGTATTTGGAGTCTTTATCCATGTATACAATTTCATTCAATAGATATCCCTCCGATGCTTCCCACTTGTTCACCTCAAACAAGCTGCTTCCCTCTCGTGAGCCTCAGTTTCCCCATCTGTAAAATGAGGGGCTTGGACTAGATGGCCCCTGAGGTCCCTTCCAGCTCATTAGCTATCTTCCTAGCATATTTCATATAACCTCCAAGGGGCCTTAGTTTCCTCTTCTGTAAAAAGAGGGGTGGGCTCCCATGGCCTCTGAGAGCCCTTCCAGTTCTAGGTCTGAGAGAAGGAAAGGGGGAGGGTAGAGGAAGCTCAGCTCTGCTGATCATTTTTTGGTTTTGCTGCTTCCTAACTCAGTGCAATCAGGGCAAATAGAGACACAGGGTCTCAGAGGCCATGGGTCCATCCTCTCATTTGACAGATGAGGAAACTGAGGCCCAGGGAGGTGCTCCCGGTCACTTACAATTACTCTTGCTGGCAGAGACAGGACAAACCTGGGTCCTCTAATGCCAAGTGCAGCAACTGTCCCACTTTCCCAGGATGCCTCCCAAGTCACTTTATCTGTCTAGGCTTCAGTTTTCCTATCTGTAAAATGGGAGCTTCCACATCACCTCCTAGTGAGGTCATGCCTGTTCCCCATTCTGTCCCCCATGACTGCCTCTTGTTTCTACTTATTTGTGGTCTTTCCCAGCCCCCTCCTCAGTCCCTCTTTCAGGGTGGGGGTGGGGAGGGGGTCCTTGTAGCTCAGGAAGGCCTCCTGCAGCCAGGGCAGGGAGCCCTCACCAGGCTGGCCCCTGCTACTGTAGTTAAAGTCCGTCATCGGACTAGGAGGCAGGGAGCACTGGGCAGGAGTCCTGGACTCAGCTTTGCCCCAGCACTGTGCAGCCTTGGGCGAGCCCCATCCCGTCTCTGGGCCCCAGCTTCCTCCCGGGTAAGATGAGGCAAAGAGCCTTCCAGCTCTGCCATAGGGGAGGGGGCTCCTGC
>NW_025365908.1:0-5379 GCF_016433145.1 Gracilinanus agilis | reverse complement strand
TGAGGGCCCCCAAGGAGGGGGAGGGGGAGCCCTGTGTCCTGAGGGCCCCCAAGGAGGGGGAGGAGGTGCCCTGTGTTCTGAGGGCCCCCAAGGAGGGGGAGGGGAATCCTGAGGGCCCCCAAGCAGCAAGTGGGGAGCCCTGTGTCCTGAGGCCCCCCCAAGGAGGAGGCGGGGAGCCCTGTGTCCTGAGGGTCCCCCAAGGAGAGGGCAGGGAGCCCTGTGTCCTGAGACCCCCCCCAAGTAGGGGGCGGGGGTGCCCTGTGTCCTGAGGCCCCCCCAAGGAGGGGGAGGGGAGCCCTGTGTCCTGAGGGTCCCCCAAGGAGGGGGCGGGGAGCCCTGTGTTCTGAGGGCCCCCAAGGAGGGGGAGGGGGAGCCCTGTGTCCTGAGGGCCCCCAAGGAGGGGGAGGAGGTGCCCTGTGTTCTGAGGGCCCCCAAGGAGGGGGAGGGGAATCCTGAGGGCCCCCAAGCAGCAAGTGGGGAGCCCTGTGTCCTGAGGCCCCCCCAAGGAGGAGGCGGGGAGCCCTGTGTCCTGAGGGCCCCCAAGGAGAGGGCAGGGAGCCCTGTGTCCTGAGGGTCCCCCAAGGAGGGGGCGGGAGCCCTGTGTTCTGAGGGCCCCCAAGGAGGGGGAGGGGGAGCCCTGTGTCCTGAGGGCCTCCAAGGAGGGGGAGGAGGTGCCCTGTGTCCTTCCGGCCCGTGGGGGCGCCCTCACCCGTGACCACCAGCTCCAAGGGCTCGCTGGGGTCGGACCAGACGCCCTGGGCTTCGTAGCGGCAGCTATACCGGCCCGCCGAGTCGGAGATCACACTTTCGATGGCCGTGTACACCTGGCTCCCGGGCCACGGCATGCTCCGGAGCTCGTGGAGCCCCTCCTTCTCCAGGCGGTACCCGTCGGCCCAGACGGGGCCACGGCACCAGAACGTCACCGACCCCCCCTCGGAAACGATGGGCCCAGGGGAAACCGAGATGGACGGTTTGAGGGCGCTCTCTGGAGAGGAAGCGGGGCTCCCAGTGACAGGGGCGCCGGCCCCCGCTGGACAGGAGCCCCTGACCCAGCCACAGCCCCGCCCTGGCAGGGAAGCCCCCACCCCATTAGCACTGCTCCCCTCCCCCTATCCTGGGGAGCCGGGAGGGAGGCCTGGCCAGACTGGGGGCTGTTCTTTCCCCCTATTCTGGGGCGGGGAGGCTGCTGGCTAGAGTGGGGGGCTGTTCCTCTCCCCGTATCCTGGGGAGGGGGGCTGTCCTCTTTCCCCTATTCGAGGGCGGGGGAGGCTGGCTAGAGGGGGGGCTGGCCAGAGCGGGAGGGGCACAGACTCACCATCCTCCTCCAGTGCCCTGATCCTCAGGACCAGCCACAGCCCTGGCAGAGAAGCCCCAGTGAGAGCAGCCCGCCCCTCCCCCACGACTCCATTTCCCCTCCCGCATCCCCCTCCTCTCGCCCCTCACCCTCCCCCGCCCCCTTGACTCCTCCCGCCCTGCCAGAGCCCACCGAGGAGGCAGAGCAGGGCCCAGGAGGCGGCCGCCATGGTCCCAGGAGGAGCCCTGCGGGAGGGGGAGGGGCGGGGTTCGATACAACCGCCCGTGACCCCTCAGGGGCGACCGCCGACTGGAGTTCCGGTTGCGCCCACCAGGGGGCAACGTGGTGCCGCGGAGGGAGCCGGCCGGGAGGGCGCGAGCCGAGATTATCCGGGGAGGCGCGAGTCCGAGTGGGCGTGAGCCCGGCACCTCCCTGCGGTCCGGGGGGGGGGGGGGGCGGCCGCAGAGGCTGACGCCGCGGGGTGTCGGGGCGCCTCGGTCTCCCTCCCTCGCTCACTTAGATCATGGGACGCTGTTCTCTCCGGGCTCGGACGCGTTTCTTTCCCAGCTGGGGGGCTCCCGGTGGGCTTCCAGCCTCTGCTCAAATGATGCCAGGAGGGACTGTCTGGGCGGCCTTCGGGTCCTCGCCACCCCCGGGCCCGGGGCCCACCTATCCCCGGAGCCCCCAGGCCTGTCTCTGCCGCGGTCCGCGAGGCCCAGGGGCAGCGCCACCACGCCGTTGGTTGGCCATCGTGGGGAGCCCGGGGGAATCCTCTCCAACGCTTGTTCTTTAGTCCGCCATCTCCAGGGGGACGGAGAGCTCACTACCATTCCGGGCCTCAGGGGCCGCGTCCCTACGATGGGGCAGCTTTAGGAAGAAAGAAGTGCGTTGGGTCCCAGGCTTAGCATCTTCCTAGGCACACAGTAGGTGCTTCTCGAATGGTGGATTGCGGGGGCGGGGGGAATGGGGCTGTTCACTTTATGCGGGCGCCCAACTCCTCAGAGCCCCGTCCCTGAGAGGCTCAGAAGAAGAGCCTGAGGCCCGGGAGGCCCCAGGGCAGGGGGCGGGACTGACGTCCCTGAGGATCTCGGGTTCAGCCCCCGGCGGAGTCAGGTGGGAGAGGCCCGGCCAATGGCAGAGCTGCTGGGCTCTGCTTCCTGGACCTCCTGGCGTGCTCCCAGCTCCGGACCATGGATCCCTCGCTGCCCGCCCTGCTCTGCTTCGGTGAGCCCCGGCTAGGGATCACCCCGTTACCTCGGATTCCTGAGGGCTTCGGCTGGGGGGAGGGGATGGGGCCAGGGGCGCACGGCCAGCACAGGAGAGGCTGGAGTTGAACCCAGGTCCCCGGCCTCTGCCGCCTCTCAGGGTGTGCACAGCGCTCACGCCCATCCTGCCGGGATAGAAACTGAGGCCCACAGAGGTTTCACGATCTGCCCCGTGTCAGAGCTGGAAGGCCCAGAGGCGGCACTTGAACCGCATGGCCCTCTCGAGGAGGCTGGCCTCTCACCAGAGCCTTTTTGACAGGACTGTACCTGGGCCTGAAGATCGCAGCCAAGATGGGTGAGTTCTGCGCCCCCAACCCCCAGCCCGGCCCCTCCCCGCCCCCGCCTCCGGGGGCCACCTGGAACCGCAGGATCTGCTTCCCTTCCAGAAGAGCTGCCCAGACCCCAAATCATTTTGGATAACGGCTCCGTGGTCCCCCTGGGAATGCCTCTGACCATCCGGTGCCGGGGCCCCCCGCAGGCCGAAGTGTACTACCTGAGGAGGACGAACCAAACCGAGGACCCCGTGGGGGGCCAGCGCCCCATCTGGAACGAGGTCCTCTTCTCCTTCCCCAAGATGCGGCACACCATGGCCGGCATCTACACCTGCATCTACCTGGCAGCGCTGAAACTGTCCCCCCCCAGCGAGGAAGTGAACCTGGCCGTGGCGGGTGAGGCCGTGCCCGGGCCTCCCGCGGGGCCTCAGGATCTGGGGGAAAGCCCCGGGGCGGGGCCTCGGAGCGCTCGTCCCCTCCCTCCCTCCCTCTCCCTGCCCTTGCCTCCCCCTTTCTTCTTCTCCCCTCCTCCCCATCTCCTCTCTTTCTCCCGAGGGTCGCCCAGCTTGGGGAGGGGCGGGGGGAGGGGAGGAAGGGGAGTGGGCGGGGCCGAAGCCCCTGCCGTCTGACAGTCCGTCCGTCCGTCCGTCCGTCCCAGGCGTGCTCCCCCGACCCCTGCTCTTCGTCAAGCCTGGCCGGACGCTGGTCAGAGGCTCCCCGATGACCCTCCGATGCTGGTCGGACCAGAAGCTGGACCGCATGCTGGTGTACCACGAGCAGGGCCGCGTCCCGCCCACGTTCCGGAAGACCTCGCGCTCCTTGGGGCAGCTGCGCTTCTCCAGGATGAGGGAGGAGTACGCGGGCACCTACTTCTGCATCGGCTACACCAGCTCGCAGCCGCTCATGTGGTCGCTGCCCAGCAACCCCCTCACGCTGAAAGGTGCGGGCTCCGGGCGGGGGCGGGGCGGGGAGCCGGAGCCCGTTTCACCCCGGAGACCCCGGGAGGCGGGATTCAGGCTCGGTGCCCCACTGGGAGGCCCTGGGGCGGGGAGGGAAGGTCGGTGTGTGGGGCCTCGGCGGTAAAGGCGTCCATCTCTCAGTGATCGCTGGCCAGGATCCTGCCGTGGGGAGCGTCGTCGTGGTCCTGGGGGCCCTGGGCGTCCTGGGCGCCCTGCTGTCCTAGGCCCGAAGCCAAGCTCGCCCTCGGCGGACAATAAAGCCCCAGCTCAACCTGCGTGTGTTCTCTGTGTTCTGGGGCCGAGGGGGGACGGGTGGGCCCAGGGGACCCGCGGTGACCCCCGGGAGGGACCTGCCCACCGAGGAAAGCGGCCGCTTCTCCAGCGCGCACGTGCCCCCTCCGGCCTCTGCCCAGCCTCCCAAGCGGACTCGCTCCTCGCTTTGGCTTCTTCCCGCCCCAGATGCCCCTGGCGCCCCCTCCCCAGGTCACCGGCAAGCTCTCACTCCAGGCGGCCAGGGATGGCCGAACCCCGCCCGCGCCACCTCCTTGTGTGCCAGGCGCTGTGCCCGCCACGGGGGCACACACGTGCGGCGGAGACCACGAGGAGATTTCTGGGGAATCCCCTCCTGAGCGGGTGGGGGGGGTCATTGGGGAACCGCGGAGCGGAAGCCAGCAGCCACGGAGCGCCTGCGCTTGAGACCCGGCCGCTGGGCAGGGAATTTGGTTCGGGGGAGACAGGGGGCCCGCCGGAGGGAGGACCCCCGTCTTCCTCTGGAGAAGTTCTCCGGAGCCTCCACTCGAGTGGCTTTAGCCAGTTGTGGGGGGAGAAGGGGTGGCCGCTGCTTGCCTCTGGGCCGGCTCTCACTAGACCGTCCCTGTTCCCCCTCTGGCCATCAGCCGGACCCTCCTAAGGCCCCTCCCCCCAGCTCCCTGAAGTTAAAATAAAAGGCGGCTCAAACACACCCGAACGCTGGGCTTCTGGAAAGCGTTTTATACTAGCTGCGCCTCGCCTGCTCTGCCACGACTCCCTGGGAGGGGCGTGCGTAGTTAGCCCCATTTTAGAGAAGAGGAAACCTATGCAGGCCCGCGCTCGCGCCAGAAGCTGGATTTGAACTCGGGTCTCTCCAAGTCCTGCGCCACCCAAGTGCCTCAAGTATGTAAATGGGAAATCGGATTGCCCTTCCAAGCCCTGCATGGCCTGGCTCGCGCCTGCCTACCTACCTCACCCCTCCCCCTTCTGGAGCACCTCCTCCTTCACGGGGTGCCGGAGCCCTCCCCCTCCAAGATGACTTTAGGGTATCTCCTCTATAGCATCCCTCTCCGCCTCTGGACTTTTTCAGTAGCTGCGGGGTATACAGTAGACGCTCCATAAATGCTTGTGGCCTTGACATGACTGCTGCCTTTCCAGCTGGCTGGACCGCGGGGTCTGATCTGCCCCGGCCCCCGCCAGGGCCAGGCCTGTGCCCGACGCAGCACTCGAACCCAAGCTCCTGGCCCTTCCTCAGTTTCTGCAGCCTCTGCCTCAGAGGGGTCACGTGGAGAAGGACGGGCCAATGGCAGAGCTGCTCCGGCTCAGTTTCCGCAAGCACC
>NW_025365907.1:0-2900 GCF_016433145.1 Gracilinanus agilis | reverse complement strand
CTCTCTTTCTCTCTTTCTCTCTTTCTCTCTTTCTCTCTTTCTCTCTTTCTCTCTTCCTTTCTTCCTTTCCTCCTTTCTTCCTTTCCTCCTTTCCTCCTTTCCTCCTTTCCTCCCTTCCTCCCTTTTTCTTTTCTCTCTTTTTTCTTTCTTCCTCTCTTTCTTTCTTACCAATCAAATAAATTTATAATGAATTTTAGTGTTAGGGCAAATTTTTTGGCCAAGAAAACAATGTAATGTTAGCTGTTTTCTGATCTAATTAAATAATATCACAGAACTTCAAAAATATTCAACTGTCAAGTAACTGCTTTTATTTATTCCATTATTTTTCTTTTCTATGATTAAATAACAATACTGCTTTAAAGTTCTATTGTGTATGTTTTATATTCTTCATGAGATAAAAGAAGAAAAGTTCTAAATTAACATTGGCAGTTACTCCTTCTTTCATCTAAAAGGTGATGTTTCTACCCCTTTGGCAGGTCTCTGTAGTGCTCAGCTTAGCAACCTTTCAAATTCTTTTCATTATCGGTTTTTAACACTGGTGTTTCTGTCTATGGAAAATATATTATGGTTTATAAAATAAGGAATTTGACCTTTAGCTCTTTTATTTCCTCTGTGATGTGCAACTCAGTTTCTTTTAAGTAAGGCAAAAAACAGGTTCACTTGAATAAATGAAATACAAATCATTAGAACCTAGTTGGTGATAGATCTTAGACAAATCTGCAAGTGAATGGGTGTCAAATTGCATCATCTCTAAACAGAGATGGAGGTAGAGATCAGTTTTTATTTTAAGTTTATGTGTGAAATCTAAGTTAAAAAGAAATGAATTTTAATTCAAATTAACTAAATTTGATTATGCCAGTCACATCACTACTCTGGTCTTTTGGGATATATTACTCAACTATCTTAAATGGTATCAGGAGTCCTTTGGTTTAATGCATGAATAAAAATTTCTTTAGTATCTTTTATGCTTAACATAATATTCCAGGTATCCTGTAATTTCAAAGAAGAATGTGCTAGGGTCATTCTCTGCCCCATTCCCATTCCCATGATTTTATAGTATGGTTGGAGAAATTTAGTTGTTTATTTTTACTATAATCAAAAAAAGTGGAGTATACTATTACCACATTTGTGGTTATAGTAAAATAATTAAGTTTATTTATAAATATTACAGTATAATTTAAATTTTAATATCATATCATATATTATTTTAGTGATAACATTTATATCTAAGCAAATTCTCCCTATCATTCTATCAATAATTAAAGAGGATTGTCTGACTCCAATTGAAATGGAATTTTTCAAAACTGTTAGGGCACATAAACTATGTCATGTATGTTCCCCAATGGTAAAATAATCAAGCAACAAGAGTTTTATGCTGAGTACTCTATTGGGATTTAGGGTACAAATAAGACACTGAAGGAGTCTCTCCCACAAAGGAAATTACATTCTCTCAGTAGGATACAAAATGATCACAGTTAAGTTCATAGGAACAGGGCTTAGGCATATGATTTCAGTAATGTATAGAACACCTGGTAAATAAACTCTCTTGAAGTCAGTAGTCTCTTAGCAACTGAGTTTTAGAGAAAGACAGAGATAATGTTACTCAGTCACAAACTTAGTATTTCATACACCAGATCTGATCCCAGTCATTATAAATTTAAGCCTATATTTCTGTCTAATACACTGTGTTGTTTCATAAATGATATACACAAAGCAAATACAAAGTGATATACATTAATTTTGGGTGAGGTAATAACAATTACATGTATTAGTCATATAGGAAGCTAGATGGTACAGAGGATAGAGTGCAAGGCACAGAGTCAGAGAGACAGTTCAAATTCTGCCACAGACACTTTGTAGCTTTGTGATTCTGGATATATGCTTTGACCTTCATTTGCCTTAGTTTCATCATATATAAAATGGGATATTAATAGCACTCTTCACCCAAGATTTTTGTGTAGATAAAAAGAAATAATATTTTAAAGTGCTTTATAAACTTCAATTCTCCCTATATAAATTCTCCCTAGCAAGTAGTAGTAGGTTGTAGTAATAGGAGCAATAGTAGTAAGAATAGCATTTATTTTACAGAAATTGGAATGGCATTAAACAAACAAAGATACAATTCTTAGGATTCAACTTGGTCCTCAATATTAAGAGTAGAGATTACCTGGTCTACAAGGAATAATTTTCTAAACTGGTAAAATAATTACTGCCTTTAGGAACTTTTGGTTCTAGCATTATTTTATTAGTAAGGGTCAAGGTATTCAATTTTAGTCATTATGCTATTTTTCATTCCTTAATTTTAAGAACAGTTGTTAGGGGCAGCTAGTTTGCTCAGTGGTTAGAGAGCCAGGCCTGGAGTTAGGAGGTTCTAGGTTCAAATCTGACTTCATACACTTCTTAGCTGTGTGAACCTGGATAAGTCATTTAATTCCTACTGCCTAGTTCATATGCTTTTCTGCCTTAAAATAGATAATTAGCATAAATTCTAAGATTAAAAAATAGAGGTTTAAAATAGTTTTTATTGGATTTTATAATCCACAGTTATTTCATTGCATTACATTCCCTAATTTAAATTTAAAGAATGAGTTTACCTGGGCCAGAACATTTGGTTTTAGTTAGCAGGATTGTGCCACAATAAATTTGTGTTTTATTTTAATTTCGAAATGGGGGAAAAGCTCATAGAGGAAAGGGATCCATATAAATTGCTAGATACGAGAGTATGGTAAATATGACTAAAACAATGTTGTCTGCATAATGAAAAATGCTTCAATGGAAAAAGGAGAAGACTTATACTGAACTTGTGGAATTAATGCCATGAATACTGAGGGAATTTAACAGAGGGAATACAAACATCTCAAAAAATGAGCAATCTCTGGTTCTGATGAACAGTTTGGATG
>NW_025365906.1:0-1066 GCF_016433145.1 Gracilinanus agilis | reverse complement strand
AGAGAGAGAGAGAGAGAGAGAGAGAGAGAGAAAGAGAAAGAAAGAAACACAGGGAAAGTCAATTCTGTACTCAAAAATTTCCACTGGCTCACTATTAGCTCTGGAATCAAATGTAAACCACGGTCACAAAGAGTACCTGTCTAGAAATACATAATCTGACCTATTTGAAGTTATAATATGTTATTTCACTTTGTGTACTCTAAGACACTGGCATATTTCTTTGTTGGTATTCTTTACATACAATAAATCCTTTCTACCCCATTAGCTTCTTCATTGTGGCTTGGAATTCAATTCATTATCACTTCTGCCTCTTCCAATTCTTAGTTTCTTTTGAAACATAGCTAACATGCCAAGTTGTCCTACTTACGGATTTCCCTAAGGTCTCTGGACCCAAATATATAGAGCTTCCTCATTTCCCAAAAAAACTTGCATTCATTGTGTTTTATATATATATATATATATACACACATACACTTATGGTCTAGTCTATATGTTCTAATCTATAGATCTTTGAATTCTATCTGTTCTCTGAGCTCTCTCTTCCATCTATTCTATGTGTTCTATGTGTACTACCTATCCATCTGTTTATTCTGTGTTCCATCTAGTCTATCTGCCCAGTGAACTCTCTATATTCCATCTCTGTGTTCTATCTCTTCTATGGGTTCTTTTTATTCGATCCTTCTATTTTTTGTATCTATATGTTCTATTTGATCTCTCTGTCCTAACCAGTCTTACATGTTCTGTGTGGTGTATAATTTATCTATTCTATGAGCTTCATCTCTTCCATCTATTATATCTTCTCTATTGCTCTCTTTTCTATGTGCTCTTTCTCTTCTATCTATTCTGTTTTATCTTTCCTATGTGTTGTATTTTCTGGGTTTTATCTATACATTCTACATGTTCTTTCTATTCTATGTGATTTACCTGTTCCCTTTATCCTACCTGTTCTGTGTTCTGCCTCTTCCATCTATTCAAACTTCCCTAACTACTGTGTCTGTCTCCTGTTATTTGTGTTCTACCTCATCTATCCATTCCATTGCTCTATCGTTATCTATTCTGTGAGCTC
>NW_025365905.1:0-1853 GCF_016433145.1 Gracilinanus agilis | reverse complement strand
GTGTTGGGGTCTAGTCTAGGACCAAGCCTGAGGTGTTTGGTTAAGCTTTTTAAATAATATTTCCAGGGAGCAGTTGGACTGCTCAGTGGATGGAAAACCAGGCCCAGAGATGGGAGGTCCTGGGTTCAAATCTGGCCTCAGACACTTCCTAGCTGTGTTACCTTGGGCAAGTCACTTGACCCCCATTGCCTAGCCCTTGCCACTCTTCTGCCTTAGAACCAATGCACAGTATTGATTCTAAGATAGAAGGTAAGGATTTTAAATTTTCAAAATATTTCCAGATTACATGTTGATGCAATATTTTTTTCTTTATTTTTCAATCCTTAACTTTCATCTTAGAAGACACGTGAGGGCTAGGCAATGAATGTTAAGTGATTTGCACAAGTTCACACAGATAATAACTGATGGAGATTTGAACCCAGGACCTCCCATCTCTAGATCTTGCTCTTTATCCCCTGAGCCACCTAGCTGCCCCCGATATGATTTTTAATAATCTTTTTTCTGATATTTTATTTCCATGTTCTCTTCCTCCCTCCCATTCATCCACTCTCCCCAGGACAGCAAGTAATATGATATACGTCGTATATGTGTTACCATACATTACATATTTCCATGTTAATCATGTTGTGAAAGAAAACACATATCACTCACACTAGAAATATTTGTGGAAGAAGTAAAGAATGGTATCCTTCAATATGCATTCAGATTTCATCTGTTCCTTCTATGGCAATGGGAAGCTTTTTTGTCATGATTCCCTTGGAGCTGTCCTAGATCCTTGCACTGACGTTAAGTTGTCATTCACAGTTGATCATCATACATTATTGTTGACAGATGTTCTGTGTACCATATTCTGGTTCTGCTCACTTCACTTTGTATCACTTCATATAAGACTTTCTAGGTTTTTTGGTGATCATCTTCTTCATTTCTTATGGCACAGTAGCATTTGATTACAATCACATGCCACATTGTACACAGCCCAGTTGATGGACGTCCCCTCAGTTTCCAGTTCTTTCCTCTTATCTATGATCCTTGGAGATTCAGACCTAGTGGTATAGCTGGATCAAAGGGTATGCACAGTTCTATAGCCTTTGGGGTATAATTCCAATTGCTCTTTTAGACCACCTCCTCAAGTGGTTCAAGAGTACTCAATGCTTTAAAATGAGGAAATTTTTTCTGATCAAAGAAAGAAATTACAACTCAGCATGTCTGGGAAAGAGGCATACTTGAGTCTAACCCAATATGCCAAGGTATAGCCTTAATTTTTGTGCATATAGCACAACAAAGAGGCTGGAGCTGCTAATGACAGTTTCTAAAGTGAAAGGCATTAGCAAGGGATATGAATAAGGGATAAGGATAATGTGGATGCCCTGAGTGTCCTGATGTTCCCCGCTTTCAGTCAAGATGAGGGAAGCCAAAGAGGCCCTCTCCCACTAACAGGGGGCAGGGAAAAAGTACTTAGTAAGGGGTCTTTACTTCTTACCAAGTCAGGTTACAAATCCAACTAAAGGATTAAAGGGCTCACAATTGGCTAACATGGAGAAGGGAGATTTACATTCACAAAGATGACCACAAAATGTTATAAAAATAAACTTCATGAAAAAAGACAAAGCTATACAATCATTATCATCAATGTTGGGAGACAAAGAATGGTAGAGAAATACCACCTGATCTCTACCAAATTACCCTCCAAAAAACTATAACACCTCACGATGAATCCTAGAGTAGAATAGCCCACAAAAGGATGGGGTAAAATAAATTTTCAGCTAGAACAATGTAGAAGGCTGAATTGAAAGATCTAGATCTAGTATGCTAGAGTAGAAGTAGAATGCAAAGCAGCATGCCAAGGCAGGTCC
>NW_025365904.1:0-8703 GCF_016433145.1 Gracilinanus agilis | reverse complement strand
GTCAAATGATGCTTTCTCTAGTGTGGAGAGTGGAGGAGGATGAAGGATACCTGGAAATTTTTATGTTACAAACAAATAAATAAACAAATTCATTTTAAAATAATAAAATATAATAACAATAAAATAAATAATAAATAATAAAACAAAAAAATAAAAATAAAAAAATAAAATGCTAAGGAGAAGTGGGTTCAATTTTTCTTAGTGAGGAATATTTGGGAATACTCAGGAAGCCCCAGGAAACCAACTGTAACCAATAATACTTGAAAAAAAACTGGAAAAATGGAGAGACCTGAATTCTATGAAGGAAGAAGTATGAAATGAGGCTATAGTGTGAATCTTTAGAACATTAATAGATTTTTTTGACTGACACACAAAGATTTTTCCAAAGTATGGCATCATTTACTCTCCTAACATCAAAACCATCGTCTTAAAGCATGGTAATAATAAGAGGAAATCAAGGCCCTAGAGCAGAGTTGTCAGGAATATTTATGGTATTCTGCCTATAGAAATGTGCACAGATTACATCACAATCCACAATGCGTCATAAATGGATATAAAAACTTAAAGATATTATTAAAGATATTAAAGATCTGCAATATTAAAGATATGCAATAGAAATTGGAAGAGACTTGAATCATACCTCTTATAACTATGGGTATATGATGTATCTTTAACCAAATAGGAGAGAGGGGCAATTAAAAACATAAAATTGATCATTTGAATTACATGAAACTGAAAACTTCTTAAAAGAAAAAATAACATAGTTAGAATAATAAGGGAAAGGACTGAATGGGAAAACAATCTTTGTATTCAACTTTTCTTATAAAGGTTTGATATTCAAGATATATAAATGACTAACAAATATATGTAAGATGACTAGCCATTTCCTAATAGATAAGTGGTTAAAGGATGTGAACAAACATTTCAAAAGAAGAATTGTAAATTTCTAACAGTTACATGAAAGAATGTTCCAAATTATTTATAAGATTACCTGAAGTTTCATCTTATCTCTGGAAATTGGAAAAAATAACAAAAAAATTATGACTGTCAATTTTGGGTGATGATACCCATATTATACATTATTGGCAGAGCTGAGAATTGATTTAAAAAAACAAACATTTTGGAAAGCAATTTGGCAACATGAAAATAAAAATACTAAAATTGAACTTTGACCCCAAGACTCCATTAGTGGGTATATAAGTCAAGGAAATCATCAAGAAGAAGAAAATTCCCATATACACTGAAATATTCATAGCATTATCTTTGAATGAAACCAAAGAACTGGAAATAATATAAATGTTTATCAATAAGAAAATGGCTAAAAAATTGTGGCACATGAATATATTGAAATATGACTATACTCTAAGAATAAGTGGGAGGACCATGGGTATTTTACATTGTGCATGTTTGGGGACTTTTTCACTACATTGTGCTGATTTTCATCCTTTTTGTTTTTAAAAATATAATTTGTTTATATTAGATAGTTTTCTGGGAGGGGAAGGGAAAAAATTACTGCGGAAATTATGATAATGTAAAAGACAGAAGACATGAATAAAATTAAAAAAAGACACATGAAAATACACTAAGAATTTAATAAACTCTGAACTAGAAGGGACCTAAGATAACATCTGATCCAATTCACCCTGAATAGCAATAATTGCTATAACTCCCCCATGAAGTCATATAACTTTCACTTGAATAGTTACATTTCAAGTGGTGAGGGACTCATTACCTTAATAGAATGATAAGGAATGTTTTCAAATAGCCAAAATATTTTCTTACATTAAATCAAAGTCTACCTCCATGTAACTTTTTATCCATCACTCGTAGTTATACCCAAGAAGATCAAGGTTAATCCCAAATGATAATATTTCATATGCTTGAAGATAGCTAGTAGCTATTTTGTCCCTGCACTCTTCTTTTCATGCTAAATATCCCCAACTCTTTCAACTATTTTCATTCATCATGGTCTTAAAACTATTCCCCAATCTAGTTACCCTTCCTTTAGTCACTGAAACAGGATATTCCAGATATGGTCTGACTAGGACTGAATACAGCAGGACTATTATCTCCTTTATCCTAAACATTAGACTACTGTTAATGCAGTCTAGCATCACTTCTTAAAGGAAACAAAGTGTCCTTCCTCAATTTGGACACTTGAATTTTAGAATAATGTCCTTGTTAGTATGGCCCTGGGACTGGAAGTCAAATGATGTTTATTATAGTTCTACCAATAACCTGAAACAAATCATTTTGCCTATCTGGGCTTGTTTCTTTATCTGTGAGTTGGCAAAACAAAATAACTTTTCTATACCACAAAGTTACTGTGATAGTCAAATGAAATAACAGAGAGGAAGACTCTTTGGTATATTAAAAGGACTACACAATAACTATTAACTAACTTTTAGAAATGGATGTTAGGTGAGATTGCTTATGAAGCTTTTGAAGGAAGCAAAGATCCATTACCATTAGCAAATGGAATCCCAAAGACAAAGAAAAGTTCATCCCCATGATCTGCACTTATTGCCATTGGTTTCAAGTTTCCCCAAAAGCTTGGTCGATGCTCAAATTGGTATAAGTAGGTAGGTGCGCCTGAATCTGAAAGAAAAGAAAATGGTGGAAAACTTAGAAGTTCAAGTCTCTTACCATCAATGGGGCTCCTTGAAGACCTTTTATTAAACAATAAAAAGCTTCTGATCTGGGTCATTAAGTTATTTTAAACAATGGGAGACTATAGGCACATAACATACCTTAGGTACCAATAGAGGCATGCAGAATGATATTGCACATTATTTGTTTTTCTCAAATTGTTATTCTTATCTATAGTAATTTTAGTAAGATTTCTTTGTCCTCCCTCCTTGATTATAGAAGCTCAGTGTTGGCTAAGATATTCAGTCTCCTGTGGTATCCACAACACAGTCATCAAATTTCTTCTTGATAAAGATAGACCCTTCTAGATTCATAAGTACCAAGTGTTATAATGCTGTCCCCAGCTGACCAATGTTCTGTACTCACAAACTATTGGTATTTCTTGTTAAAACCTTTATATTCTCCCTATTTACATTTAAGAAACAATCAAGCCAACATTGGACCCAGTCTCCAAACATAGCACTATCTTATATATGCAGCTATCTACTTCACTTCTGGGTGGAACCTATCCCAAGTAATTATTTTATTTAATATTTTTTTTTAAATTTTAAACCCTTAACTTCTGTGTATGGGCTCCTAATTAGAATAGTGGTAAGGGTAGGCAATGGGGGTCAAGTGACTTGCCCAGGGTCACACAGCTGGGAAGTGTCTGAGGCCAGATTTGAACCTAGGACCTCGCGTCTCTAGGCTTGACTCTTAATCCACTGAGCTACCCAGCTGCCCCCCAAGTAATTCTTGATTGAGCTATTATCCTGTTGAAAAAATTTAAAAGGCTAAGTGATTGCATCTTTAACCTCTTCCTTGGTATCCTTGGAAACTCACCTCTGTGATGTCGAGCCGCTATTACAGATGGTATCCCAAAGAACAAGTCCCCCAACATGTCCAAAAACAGCCATTTCTTTTTGATAGAATCTTCTGTCACTCCAAGATATTGTTCAGTTATCACAGGAGTCAGGTCTTTGGGTATTCTCTGAATGGGGCATAAAGCAAAGAATAAAAAGTGATTGGCCCTTCATTCATATATTCCATTTTTCATCCATAGATATCTCAATTCATCTATTAATTAACTGTGTGCCCCATAAAAGATCAGCCCAAACAATATTTTTTCTCATAGATTTTGTCAACTCATAATAACCAAGCCTTACTATAATATTATCAAACTTTGCTATAAATTGTTTAGCTAATTTACCATTTATAATATCTATTAAGGCAAAATGCTCCTCTGAAACTATTGTTTCAATTAAAATCATTATTTGTAAAACCATTATGCTTTTGTTTGATCATTAAATTTTATCTGATTCTTAATGGTCTCTTGGAGTTTTCTTGACAAAGATTTTGGAGTGCTTTGCCCTTTTCTTCTCAACTCATTTTGCAGTTAAGGAAACTGAGACAGATAGGGTTACATGATTTGCCTAGGGCCACACAGCTTGTAAATGTCTGAGATAAGATTTAAACTCAAGTCTTCCTGACTCTAGCCTGTCAACCTCTCCACTGTGCCATCTTCCTGTCCCTCAAACCTTTATAGTTCAGTAGAATACATGCTGAATTTAATAAATCTGAGTTCAAGTCCTGGTTCTACTGCTGAACAACTGTCCATAGTGAAATCATTTTCCCTCTCTGGGGCTGAATTTCCCTATTTTTTACAACTTTTTGTTGTAAGATATAGAGCTAAATTGTTTCTAGGTCCCTTGCGTTCTGACATTCTGCATTTTAATTTTCCCTCCCCCATATCATCAACCAAATTAATTTATGATTTCCCTCTCAGTTCTGACATTCTATGATTCTATATCCCTTACAACAAGTGGGTAGGAACTCCACAATAGAGCTGTTGCTTTCTCTTGATCCAGTCTGTCTTCTGATAGAGGATATTCCAACATCTGTAAAATACATTTAAAAAATCAATTATTTATTTATTTCATTAAATAAAAATAAAAATTCACAAAAAGCAATTATCAGCTAACAAAAGAAGTAAACTTTTAAATGTGAAATAAATAAAGACAACACTCTTATTTTTGTCGTTGAAATAAGATTCTTCACATTGGGATCAATGAAATCATTTGGCCTATAAAATATCCCAAGAAATCACAAAAATAGGAATACATTATTTTTTAAATTATGATTCTGAAGTTGCCTTATTTTTATTCAACTAACAAAAACATCCATTAAACCTAGGATTCCTACTGTGTTCGAAATGCTGGTCAATATTTTAATTCTTCAAATCACACTACTGAAGGTATATTCCTTTAGCTTATTGTGTGTCCCTAGCATAATGTAAATGACACTGGGGCATTGGATGATAATACTAAATCATTTATACCTGAAATAGCATTTATATTTGAGGAAGTTCGTTTTTCATAGGACTCAAAGCCAAGGGAACTCTGAGAGATCTTTTGGTTCAACCAACTTATTTTACAGTCAAAGAAATTCTAGTTCACCGACAAGTATAAGGTCACATGAGTAATGAGCAGCAAAGCCAAAATTTCAACCTATATCCTCAGATCTCAGATCTTTCCACTATCCCATATTGCTTCCATATTGTTCATGTTAGGGATCAAACCCAATAACTTAAACATATCCTATCCAATTTTAAAAGAAAGGAAATTGGAGAGAATACAAAGGTTCTGTGTACTGGATTGTGAGTCTAGATCCCAAAAAGTAATTTATTCTCTGACAGTTCCTTCCTTATTTGACTCTTAGTTTTCTCATTTGTGAAATGAAGTGTTTGTACTGAATGGTCTCTAACGTCACCAATCTTTTAAGTTAAGGAATACTAAATACCAGGTTTAATAATTTGACCATTGCTTAGAGAAATTCTTTGGCTATATAGACCCATATTGATGGAGATAAAATAAGATGAACTTTACAGAATGGTCCCATCTCAATTTTTTTTCTTTACTTAACCAAACGAGAGAATTATTGTTCCTGGAGACAGAAGAAACATAAAAATAAAAAAGAAATACAGTGTTCTCACAGTTGGAAGAATCCAGCCAAATTCATCATGGTTAATTCCCACAATATAGGGGATATTTTTGAACTGCTTTTCAACGAGGAGTTCTTTGGGATTTTTGGGAAAAAATACTCCATCTGCAACCATAGGGACTATTAACATTTTCTGAAAGAAAAAAAGTTTAATAAAATCAATTTCATACTCTAATTAAGAATTAAAATGCATGGCATTTTTAATATCCTTTTTCTATGGACTATGTAGTGACACATCTTCCCCAACCCCATCTATTGATTAGCTTAAAAGGGAAAAGACTAGGCAGCTTCATTCTAAAGAACTATAACTTTAATTGGTACTAACTTTATCTCACCAATAAATTATTTGTGAATACATTACTTTTTCCTTTCTTAAAACTGATTTGAACCCAATGGGTTAGAATGCCATTTAAGTGAACTTTATTTGGTTAATATGATCAAATATATAGAAAAAATGAGATCATGAAAACTAATCCTTTATAAAAAGTTGTGCTGCTTAGACAGATGAAAAATAAGTATTGAATGGGGCTATGGTTTACCCATCTTTTTTGAGGCTTTATTCTTCTGTTGCCTTCTCTAAGGAAGCTTTTCTGATTACTCTAACCCAGAGGTTCTTACTTTTGTGTGACATGAATTCCTCAGAATGTTTTTAAATGTATAAAATACAATACATTGTGATACTAAAGAAAGTAATGATTTGAAATATATCCAATAGAAACTGATATATTGAAGTTTATCAATGATTAAAATATTTTAAAAATCAAGGTTAAATGACAGGTAAAGAATTCTTTCACTGACTATATTGATCTCTCCCTTCTATGGAGTTATATAGTATTTGTTTGAACAGGAAAAAAATTAAACCATAGAACAAAGAGTGCAAATTTTGACTCAACATTCTATAGTTATAAAACTATGAATAAGCCATTTATTCTATCTAGACATATTTCAATTAATTCACTGTAAAATGATGATAATGATACTTGTACTTTGTACTTCACAGGATTATGAGGAAAACAAAACAAACTGATTGTACTTATATGCTAATTTATACTGAATCAGTTTAAATATTTATTGTATTCATATTGTTTTAAATCTGCTAGTCTTGTCACAGTGCTAAGAATCTCATAGTTACAAGGATGCTATCTAACCTAACCCAAAATTGAAAGGGAATTTCCTCTACAACATATCCCCCAAAATGGTAATATACCTTTCCTTCATTGAGAAGGAGTGCTTAACCTTCTTAAGCAGCCAATTCTACTTTTGGACAATCGTTTGTGAAAAATACTTCCTTCTGTCAAGCTTCAATTTGCTTTTCTGCAACATCCATTCACTTTTTTAAAAATAATTTTTATTTTTTAGAAAAGTTATCATGGTTACATGATTCATGTTCTTACTTTCCCCTTCATCCCCCTTCACATCCCACCCCACCCCCACCCCACCCCCGTAGCGGATGCACATTTCCACTGGTTTTAACATGTGTCATTGATCAAGACTTATTTCCAAATTGTTGATAGTTGCATTGGTGTGATAGTTTCAAGTCTACATCCCCAATCAGCTCTGCCTTGACCCATGCGTTCAAGCAGTTACTTTTCTTCTGTGTTTCCTCTCCTGTAGTTCTGCCTAAATTAGTCTAAGGTGCCAAAATGAGCAAAGTTGTTTTGCTCTGTCACATAAGAACCTTTATTTACTTGAATATGACTACTATATATTTCTTGAGTCTTTGTTCAGTTTAAATATCCCTTGATTCTTGAGGTGAAACACAGATAGCAGAGTAGCAGCAGGGAAACCTTGAAACACCCTGAGAATTCTCTCCCACAAATCTTAAAAATAATGCTTCAAAATGAATACCAAAGTGACGGAACCAACAAGGGGATGGGTGAAGCAACTTTCCTACAGAAAATGATTTGAAAGATGGGCAGAGAGGGTCTGGTTCACTGGGGTGGAAGAGAGCATAGCCCACAGCAAGGCTGCACAAAGTATTACTGCTCGAGCCAACAGAAATCCAACAGCCCACATCCACTATTAAAGGTTCTGAACTTGGACTTAGGCCAACTTCAAGACCCTGAGATCCTGCCAAACCTGAAGCAGGGCAACTATTCACATAAATTTTATTTTAAAGTTCCAAACCCCAGTGCAAGCCTGAAGTGAGGTACCAAGCACTAGCACAAAGCAGTCCATAGGGTACCAGACTAGTGCAGGCCAAGAGTGAGGCTCTGAGCCCCTGTCCAAGCCCAAATTGAGGCTCCAACTTCCAGAGCAAAGCAGTTGGCAGGGTACAGTAAGGGATTTTAGATAAAGTTTATTATCCTCCCAGGGAATAACAGGATCAGACGTTAGCAGCCTCTCTCACTATACTCCAGTGAGAGAAAAGCCCATAGGAATGACATTTGGTTCAAAAAAACCACTTCAACATTCCACAGAACTCTAAGCACCCTTACTGCTTTGCAAGTTCCAAGGCAGGCCTAAGGCAGCTTTTCAGAATTTAATTTATTGAACAAAACCCCAAATCCATTCTTATCCTAATAACACCTAGCTAGTACAAGCCAAAGGAAAGGACCAGAGCCCTTACCCAAACCTAGAGTGAGACTGCAAGCCCAACCACAAGGCAGTCCACAGTATTCCTAATTTGTGCAAGTCCACAGTATTCCTAATTTGTGCAAGTGCAGAGTGAGGCCCAAAGTCCCTGCCCAAGCCTCAACACAATTACGCAACATTTTTTTCACACAAATAAAGTCAGATCTAAACAACTAGAAAAATACTAATTGCTCATGGATGGGCTGAGCTAATATAATAAAAATGACATTGTTACCTAAATTAAATTGTTTATTCAGTGCCAAACCAATAAAACTACCAAATAATATTTTATAGAACTCAAAAAAATAACAAAATTCAATTGGAAGAGGGGGCAGCTGGGTAGCTCAGTGGATTGAGAGCCAGGCCTAGAGACAGGAGGTCCTAGGTTCAAATCTGGCCTCAGACACTTCCCAGCTGTGTGACCTTGGGCAAGTCACTTGACCCCCATTGCCTACCCTTACCACTCTTCCACCAAGGAACTAATACACAGAAGTTAAGGGT
>NW_025365903.1:0-7829 GCF_016433145.1 Gracilinanus agilis | reverse complement strand
TTATATAACATTATATTATATAAATACAATATAATAAATAGCATTTATGATGCATTTTGTGGTTTACACAGTTCTTTATGTAGATTAATTCATTTTAACTTCATTGGCAAGAACTCTGTTGTGCCTAAAGAAATGTTAATATCCCCATTTCACAGGTAAGGAAACTGGGGCTGAGGGAATATCAAGGACCATATAGCTAGTAAGTATCTGAGGAAAGATTTGAACTCGGGTTTTTCTGGTTCCAAGTCCAATGTTCTAGCCACTGTGTCACCTCGCTGTGTTGACTCTATTGGTGTGAATATATACATGCAAGCACATGCACACACACATACACTATCATTTAGACTTAATAGTTCATATTAACAGCTCATATTGGGTCAGCTAGGTGGCACAGTGGATAGAGCACCAAATCTGGAATTGGGAAGACTGTTTAAATCTGGCCTCCTAGCTGTGTGACCCTGGAAAATTCGCTTAACTCCATTTGCCTCATCCTTGTTCTTCTGTCTTAGAGTTATTACTGAGACAGAGAGTAGGAGCTTAAAAAAAAGTTTCTATTTAGAGTGTTTTAGGTTGATAGATTATTTTCCTCACAGCAAGTCCAAGATCTGTGGTGGGTATGTCGCCATTTTCATTTTATTAATGGGACCCAGAGAAATGATTTGCCCATGGTCACTTAGCCAGTAAATGTAGGGGCCAGATATTTCCTGGCTCCAAATCCAGTGAATTCCTTCTACTATAGCATGACTGCCTCAGTCTCTGAATGTTCCAAAATTCCCTTTCAAAGACTGCTATTGGGAGTTTACTTAAGCCAAGTATGAGGCTTTCCTATGACAGATATTTACCAAAACCTCTTACTCATCTTAGAGGAAAGATGTAAGGCTTATAAAATTCAAACGTGCTCATGAAATGCAAACACAACATCATCTAATAATAGTCAATAAGAGCCTTAACACCTGCTAAAGTACCCTCGTAATTAGTCTCCTTAATTGCTCTCCCTTCTCAGTTCAATCTTTCCCATAGTTGCCAGAATCTTCTAGTTAAGGCATAGCTCTGTAGGGATTATTCCATTCTTTGTAGGTATCCCCAGTGCCTGCTTGATACACAGTAAGCACTTAATGTATGCTTTTTGTTACTCCCTTCCTTGAAAACCTTCTATGGCTCCCCATTTCCTCTAAGTTAAAATACATATCCCTGAGTCTGGTGTTTAAGACCCTCTATGACCTACCTCAAAACTACATTTGTAATGTTAATACATGTTATTCCCTTTCCACATTCTACCATTCTACATACTACATTCCATCCAGCCTAGATTATTGATTTTTCCCTGAAGTTAATTCACTTTTCATTCACTGCTTCTCTGTGTTTGCCCAAATTATTCCCCATTCCTTGAAATGAATGCCTCCCTTAGCACTCTCATATGCTCTCTCTCTCTCTTGCTCTCTACTCTCTCTCTACTCTCCCTCCTCCTGATTTACATACTCACAAATATATACATGCATGTATATATTATATATATGTAGTTTAAGATTTTTATTTATCTTTTCCTCTTCCCTTAGAGTTTTTCTTGTTTAGCTCCAGTTATTTATCATTGCCTCCTCATCTCACCATCTGGCAAAAGAACTTTGACCTTTTTTATTATTATTCAGAGTTCATAGATCACAAAATGTATAACTAGAAGAGACCTTGAGTTCCTCTGATCCATTCCCTCATTCTATAAATAAGAACATCTAATCACAGAGAGGATCTTGATTAGACGGGATGACCTCTGAGGTCTCATCTAATCGTCAGAGTCTGTGATTCTCTTGTAACTTTGATAGTTATGGCATCCAGATCCCAATTACTCCCTCACCTGAAACACTGGATCCCCAGAGTGAGGCAAGTGCATGTGGCTGCATCTGTGAGATGTATCTCTAATGCTATTAGCCTGATTCCCCCATTCCAATGTGTGTTCTCCCCAACATCAATCATCAGTAATAGCATTTACTTTATTGATGATTAGTGGCTCAGGATCATTTAAACAATTAATATCAATTAGCTTTTACAAAGGGATATTTACTGAAAAAATATAATAAGAAAAAAAGTACAACCCATTTGCCTCCAATTGGAAGGAGAGAAGAAACAAGGACTGTTCTCCTATCCCACCTTTGGGGAGAGTGGGCTCAGACTTAAAATGCTCCTGCATAGCATTGGTCCCACCAAGTTCATGTATAAATAGGACAACACTGTCAAATAAGTATGTATCTCAGCTACTTCTAGAGAAGGATCAGAAGGTCTAACCTCTAGGTATAATTGCTGAGCTCATCTCCCAGAATCTAGAACCATGCTAGCAAATGTATGGCACAGGTTCAGGAAGGGGCTGCTCCCTTCCCCCTTTCTACCCATTCCTGAGGACATTTCTCCATGACCTGCCCCTCTGCTCAGCAGCCCAATGAGAGCACTTTCTCCCTCCCCTGTCTGGGGTAAGGGCCAGCTCACATGCAGCATAACGGTGCAGTTTGGGCACTAGGTCTCTAAAAGGTTTGCCATCACTGCTCTAGAATCTCCCAATGGCTTTGTCTCCTTACCTTTTGAAACTTACAGGATCAATAGACTCCAACTTCCTCCATCTAAAATGACCAAACCCTGAGTAAAAAACCAAGATCCATTTTTACAGGGTCTCGTGTTGGTCTTGGATGAGGAGAGAGCCCAAGACTGCTCTTCTTACATCACTGCCTCTTGTTGGTTGCCATCATCCAGGAAGAAGTCAGATGAAGAGAAGGGGTCCAACAGAGAGAATCCGAGACTTTACTTGGCTACTGCCTTTGTTTTTTATAACCCTTACTTTCTGTCTTAGAATTATTACAAATATCAATTCCAAGGCAGAAGAGTGGTAAGAGCCAGGCAAAAGAGGTTAAGTGATTTACCCAGGGTCACACAGCTAGGAAGTATCTAAGGCTAGCTTTGAACCCCGGACCTTCCAAACCCAGGCCTGGCACTCTGTCTCCTGAGACATGTAGTTGCCCCTAGCTAGTGCTTTTTTGAAAGCACCATTGACAATGAAAAAGACTCTTCACTATAGATTTAGCAGACTCTAACCAGTTATAAAATGTCTTCACATGTTACAAAACCTCATTGAAACATTTCTATTACGCATCATCCCAACTCTCCCAGAACTCCGTTCCCTGGCCTCTTCCATGTAGGGAATTATCTCAGTGGCATTCTGTATATGCTTATAAGGACTGGACTCAGTGACCATTCCCCCCAGTTATATAAATATATTTGAACATATGTTCAAATAAATATTAAATAAAGGCCAGGCATAATGCAGAGGGACAAAAACATAACAATCATCAAGTGGTTTTTTTCTTGGGTGGTTTGCAGGATATCTCATTATTTAAATAAATTGTTGTCGATATAACTTGTTTTTATATTACCTAGAATTACCATTGTATCTTTCCCCATATTCAGAGAGTCATCTCTTACAATATGTGTAACAGGAAACTGTTCAACCAGGGACCAGTCCTGGGAGTAGAGGCATTTGTTGAGCCTGTTTCTAGGACTCATTGGCCAGAACTCCATTACTTATGAATTTTCAAAAGAGAAAGAAAGAAGGAATGACATTCAAAATTAACCAATGAAACTAATTGTTGGAAAAGTCTGGCATTATATGCGGGATTCCATTCCTGTGGATCCCCACTTCATTAGGGGAATAGGTATCTTTTCATAGCCCTTCTTTGGTGCCAAGCTTGGTCACATTACTATTTTTTATTTATTGTTTTTTTTAAACCTTACCTTCCATCTTAGAATCAATCCTGTGTATTGGTTCCAAGGCAAAAGAGCAGTAAGGGCTAGGCAATGGGGGTCAAGTGACTTACCTAGAGTCACACAGCTAAGAAGTGTCTGAGGTCAGATTTGAACCCAGGACCTCCCATCTCTAGGCCTGGCTCTCAATCCACTCACTAAGCCACCCAGTTGCCCCCATCACAGTACTTTAGAATCACAATTTGTACATCTATCCCCAGCAGATTTTTTGAAAATATTTTGGAAAATG
The DNA here is from genome assembly GCF_016433145.1 of Gracilinanus agilis. Lineage (NCBI taxonomy): Eukaryota > Metazoa > Chordata > Mammalia > Didelphimorphia > Didelphidae > Gracilinanus > Gracilinanus agilis. The sequence goes on along the minus strand of NW_025365903.1, from coordinate 3,799 downwards.
AAGGTTATAAAAAAGAGATAACAGAGAAAAAGGAAAATATATCATATACTCTATAAACAAGTCCTCCTAATAGAAAAGACAGTTTCTAATTGAGGATGGAGAATGATAGGGAGTAGGAAGGGGGGCAAGAAAAGAAATTCTTCAGCTGGGCATCCTTCTCAGAGCTGAATGGCAAAGCCCCAGGAACATGGCGGCCCCAGGGAAAATTCAACCTTCCAGGGCCCAAAGAGAATTTTATAAATGCAGTTGTCTAGCCCAGGACTACGAAGCTTGAGTTAAAGATCACACAGCCTCTTTAGAGAAGAGTCTAATATAAAACACTCCTACATACAGCAGAGCAAGCTATGTCCCAAACCAGTTTATAGCCAATAAAAATTTCTTAAGTGAACCCCAAGCCAACCTCCTGCTTTGAAGCAGATAAGGCACATTAACAAGGGCGCCTGGAAACCAGAAATGGTATTCATCCCCCAGAGCCAACAAGGAAGATGTCTCCAGATCTGCGTGACTCCTTGGTTCAAGATGAGATCTCCAGTTGGAGCCCTCACGTCGCTGCCTCTCCTTGGAGGATCAGAGCTGGGGAGGCCAGAAGAACGTGCTGCCAGTCATCAGGTCAGAGGGACAGAAAGAGGCCAGACTCAGAGATGTCAACATCTCAAAAACAGGACTCCTCGACAGCAGTGAGAAGGAAGCTTGAAAGGCAGCAGTGGGTGGAAAAACTAGCCAATTGCAACCCAGCGACACCGACTTGACACCAAGTTTCGGTGCCAGTCCCAGGAAGCTGACTCTTTCCCAGGGACCAGAAGCCGGGACTGGCCTCTCCCTACACCTGGCAGACCCGTGCTAGTTCTCAGGTATCTGCCAGTCTCCAGGTGGGTGGTACTGGGGCATCATTTGCCTTTTGAAGATGATTCTCCTAGTTGGTGATAGTCATCTGTGCCAACAGGTGTGGCTGAACCAGTTTCTATCACTCCTTTTGTTCTTAGGGTATCTGGCTTTCAAGGATCTCAAAGGGCTTTCAGCAAATCCTGAGGTCACCAGGAGAAAGGGGAAAAAAGAGAAAGTCTGATAAAGCTTAATGTGCAACTGGGGAAACTGAGGCAATGGGTTTATTACGGTTTATTTCGTCAGTGGAAGATTTCAAATAAGAAAAAGTGCCATGTTTTTCCTGCCACTGCCTGACTTGAAGACACATTGTTAGGAGAGGCTTGCTTACTTTTTTTTCTAATATAGGAATAAAAGAATTGTTTGTTTATACACAGGTGCAGTCTCAGAAGGGTGCCTAAATCAGGATGCTGGCAGAGTGACAAGGTCATTGTGTCACGTCTTTCTTCCCAGCTCCAAAGGCTTATTATATACCTCATTTCCCTTGACAGATTCTCCAAACTGGCCAATTTAGAGTTCATCCTCCAGATCCTTCTATATCTCTGCCTCTTAGAAGGGGGAAGGGAAGGGGACAAGCATTTATAAAGTGTCTACTACGTGCCAGGCACTGCACTACGCACTTTTTTTTTTAATCCTTACCTTCCATTTTAGAATCAATACAAAGTACTGGTTCCAAGGCGAAGAGCAGTAAGGGCTGGGTAATAGGGGTTAAGTGACTTGCCCAGGACCATCCAGCTAGGAAGTGTCTGAGGTCAAATTTGAACCCAAGACCTCCCATCTCTGAGCCTGACTCTCCATTCACTGAGCTACCCTGCTACCCCTTGCACTAAGTACTTTTAAACAAATATCTCACTGTAACCTCATAACAACTCTTTGAGATACATGCTATTATTTTCCTGATTTTTCAATTTGGGAAACTGAGGCAAACAGCAGTTAAGTGACTTGTCCAGAATTACACAGTTAGTAAATTACTCAGGCTGGACTTGAACTCAGGTCTTCCTGAATCCAGGCCCAGAGCTCTATTCACTAAGCCACCAGCTGCTTCTTAGAAGCACTTCCTACCTGGAAAGCTTCCCTCAAGCTGTACTCCCTACAAGATCTTTTTTATTATTCCTCCTCCATGAATGCCTCCTTACCAAATTACTATATATTTACTTTGTGTGTGTTACATGTGTACGTAAACATGTATGTATGCACATGTAGTTAATATATGGTGTATGTGTCTCTCATATACACACGTGCATGTATACATATATACACATGAATAAAACCCTATTCCAGTCCTTATTGCTATATGCTATATATATATGTATTTTATATATGTATATACTTGCATATAAATATACATTTATATTGTATTATATAATATATCATAAATATGTTACAGTAATAATATATTATATATAAATATATATGTATATTTATATACACATATACATTTATATATTATATGTTCATTCATATGTATAGACAGTGTATATATTTCTACATATATGTCTATGCTAACATATAAGTGTGTATCTATATGATGTTATCTATTATGATATAATATGTTATTATATTATGTATTTTAATTATATGTTATATATAATAACACATGTTATAATATTTACATATATACATATACACTTGTACATACTATGTATATATACATGTTCATACATATATATGTATTTGCTCTTTCACCTAATGTAGTGCCTACTGTGTACCAGGCACTTTATTTTTTTTTAACAAATATCTCATTTGATCCCCACAACAACTCTGTGAGTAGGTGCCTGTACAACTAATTCAAACCAGAATTGGGCATGAAAGTTTCCGAAATAATTCTATCAGATCAAAATCAGAAAATCACAAGTTTTCCTACTGACATTTCATAATAAAATAAACAATCATTAAGGTCATAGTCCATGCCAAAAATAGGGAAACAAAGATCCAAGGGAGACAGTCTTGGTGCCCAAAAAGCTTAGAATATTTGCGTCCGTATGGTTTTCCTTGAAGTCATCTCTCTATCAGTAACACATAGGATTGTTATTTCCTAGTGGCTGAATTTGGCAGCTGGCTTCATCCAGGCACTTCTATTGCCTAATTTCCTCAGTGGCGAGCACTCATCTATGAAATGGGAGATAATCAGACTGATCTCCCTTTTGGGGGAGACTGTGAGGAACAGTTAAGCAGATGGATTACCCATTGGGAGATCTATAAACATTTCTTAAGAAAAGTTTGGGGTCAGAGGACTTAATAATTCTGCTCTGACAATAATCCATGGGCAAAGCAGCATGGTGGCTTGAGTGTTGCCTGAGAGTCTGGGAGATCTGCATTCAAATCCCACCTCTGACATTTAGTAGCTGTGATTCAGGACGAGTAACTTGGCATAAGGTCTGTGGAATGCCACGCAGCTAAATCTACTGTCAACCAGAGTGGCTTAGAGTACTGGGCCTGGAGTCAGAAAGACCAGAATTCAATTCCTCATTTACTTCCTAGCTATGTGACATTGAGCAAGTCACTTAACTTCTGCCTCAACTATAAACAAAGATAATAAATATAAATTTTCTCAACTATAAATGGGGATGTAAATAGCACCTGAGAGAATCAAATGAGAATTATGTAAATAAGTTAAGTTCAACATTTGTTCTAGGAGGCAGCTAGGGGGTTCGGTGGATTGAGAACCAGGGCTAGAGACCGGACTTCCTGACTTCAAATCTGGCCTCAGACATTTCCTAGTTCTGTGACCCTGAGTAAGTCACTTAACCCCTATTGTCTACCCCTTATTGCTCTTCTGCCTTAGAACCAATATATAATATTGATTCTAAGATAGAACGTAGGGGTTTAAAGAGAGAGATTTTTTAAAAATAGAAATGTTGTCATCTAGAGATGGATTAAAATTCTTTGGCTAAGCCTGTATAAATATATATATAAC
>NW_025365902.1:0-7519 GCF_016433145.1 Gracilinanus agilis | reverse complement strand
ATATATATATATATATATGGAGAGAGAGAGAGAGAGAGAGAGAGAGAGAGAGAGAGAGAGAGAGAGAGTTAGACCCTTCACTGCCCCACCCTGGGCTTCAGTTTCTTCTTCTGTAAAATGAAGGAATTGGATTAGCTTAATATTTTTTAACTAAACTGGCAGTAGAGCACTCTAGGGTTTGAAATATATTGATTAATCTTTAAGTACTGATATGAGGCTCTTGGGAGATCTGGATACCTCAGAGAAAATCAGGGATCAGAAAATCTTTGGAATGAGGAGATAATGGAGATCAATGAAGGGATTTGGAAATTTAGTCTATCTTTACATTAAAATTTTTAAACATGATGTCTTTTGTGTATAGATATATATATGTATGTATGTATATTTCACATTTAGAGTAAAAATCTCAGTAGCATTAAAGCTCACTGAATAGGCAAGTCATTTTAAAGCACTTGCTTGCCCACCAGCATGACCTTCACGTTGAGATCCGGCTTGCAGTCTGAAAACAGTAGCTCTCGGAGCTCTCCAAGGTCCTTTCTGCTCTGGCGTCTAGGGTTCTGTTTCTAATACATACAAACATCTAGGATTCTGATTCTAATATATACATAGCTTCTTCTAGGTAAAAACTTCACCCCACCACCACACCTTCTAACAATCTTTTGAAGAATGTGACATGTAAGGCCCTGAAGGCCTAGGACACCCCCCAAGGCAAGGTAAGAACTCAGCATCTTATAGTCCCTTCCTAACTCCCATTGTGCTCCCGTCCCTAAAGAACCAATACTTCTCTTCAATATCCCCATGGTCCTGTCTATTCCCCCCTTCCCAAAATACCCCAAATCCCTTCTAATCTCTACTATCCCCTCCTGATCTCCCTGCCATTGCACCATTGATCCAAGATATAACCTGAAGATTCCCCAGTGCCCTCTTTGCTCCTCATTAATGCGATGATCCCATTAATTACAATAATCCTCCCATTTATAGCATCTCATTGATGCCCAGTATCTCCTGATGAGCCACACCATCACCCTAACCCCCTGACACTTTCTAGGCCAGTCATTCCCCTATTGATCTCCACTATCCCCCTTCTCTCTATTTCCCTCCAGCTCTTCAATGCCTCCATCTGAGTCCCATAATCTCCCTTCACCATCTCCATTGATCTCCATTATCTCCTTATTCATGATATCCCCCATTTCTTAGTCATCCTCATCACTACCACTCTCATCCTCCCTCTTCCTCCATGGATCCCCACTGTCCCCAGTGAGCTCCATTATGGTTCCCCTGTCTCTACCATCCCTCCTAACCATCCTGATCCCTTCCATCTGATTCCCATTAACCCCCTGAACCACATCATTCCCCACACACAGACACATATATAGACCCATCCCTGCCATTTCCCAGACCTCTCAGAGGCAGTAGTCTGAGGCCTGCTAAGCCAGGAGCTCATCCCGGCCGGCAGGGTAGTACAGTTTTCCCACCTAGGGCAGGCAACAGACTGACTGCATTACAGTGGGATCAGCCCCCGGATCCCACTTAATGCCTCAGCGAGACCGCCTGCCTGGCAGCTCATCTCCTGCCAGCAGCCCTGGAGCTCCCAGAGCCTGGCCACACAGCCTGTGATTATCCCCCCGACAAATTCTCCGCTCATATTGTCAACAGTGCAGTAAATTACAGGCCCGGGTGCCGGGGGCTTCCTCCTTAAACAAGATTCAATTCCACTTAGCTGCACCCCCTCACAAACCCGCTCCTCTCCCTGCCACCCCCTCCTCCTCCCCCTGAATTTATTTCCCGGCCTGTATGCCCAGAGGCTGAGTAACCATGGCAAAGTCCTTGGGGGAATCTTCAGGCTGGAGAATCTACGGGATTCTCTAGGCTGGCTTTGTTGGGGAAGCCAGAGTAATACAATGTAAAGTAAAGAGCTCTGCCTCTGGAGTCAGAGGACCCGGTTTCAAATCCCACCTCTATCATTACTGCTCATAGCATCTCAGACAAGTTTCCTAGCTTATCTGGGCCTCAGTTTTCTCATCTATAAAATGAGATTATTCATGATGACCCCTGAAGATGCTTCTAGTGCTAGATTTATGATCTGATCTATTTGGCCACTCACCCCCAGCCACAGAGAAATGAAATGAATTTGCAGGCCTGAGGACAGAGAAAAATGAGAGAGAAAAGACCTAAGTTCTACTCCTGGCTTGCTACTTCTCTGTGACCTTAGACAAGTCACTTGTCATCTCTAGATTGAATTTTTGCTCAATTCAAAAATTAAAAGATTGAATTGGTGTTTCCAATTCAGATGTTCCATTGTTTATGTTTTTAGGCTTCTGCTAGCTCTGACATTCTATATTTTTATGCTTTATGCTCTATCTTTCTCCATTCTAACATTCTCTGTTTTAAGGTATCTTTCAATTTTGACATTCTGTGGTCTACGGTCTCTTCCAAATGCAACACCGTAGGATTCTGTGATTCTAATCTTCCTAAAGCAAAGTTAGTTGGATCCTTCTCCCTGCCCCAGCCCTCAAATGGATCCCCAAGGCCTGAAGGATAAAATGTAACTCCTTTTCCTGGCATTCAAGGCTTTCTATTACATGGCTCCATCCTACCTACCCTATCCTGAGCTTTAAGACTTGGCACTTGAGATCGTGACTGCAAGGACCAGATAGGAAGTCCTAATTCTTCTGACCCAGAAGCCTCCTCTAACTGTTCTCTCTGACATAGATGATGGAACCAAGAGATAAAAAGCTATTTCTAATCTCCTATACTCTTTTTAGGCTAGGATAAGAAAGGGAAACTATGCCCCACCACTTGTTCAAACTTTAATCCCTCTCTTTCCTGAAGCTAAATCTATAGAATATCCTCTCTTGAATCTTCCATTGACCTGTTCCTAGGGCTCCCTAGTGGGGAGAAAGAGGGAGAAAAAGGGCCTTTCAAGAGCCAGTAGGAGTAGGCTAGGCTAGGCCCAAAAATCAGCAGAAACTATTTGTCCTTTGCAAGAGGTAGGGCTGGCCTCATACAAGAGCTCAGAAATTTCCTTCATATACTCACAAATTTAAAAAAATATCTTTCCTGTCTATGTCTGAAAATACTAATGTTATTAAATCAAAGATCACAGATTTGAAGTTGAAAGAAACCTTAGGGAGCAGCTAGGGAGCACAGCAGATAAGAGTATCAGGGCTTAAGTTAGGAGGACGTGGGTTCAAATATGGCTTCAGACAGTTCTTAGCTGTGTGACTTCGGGCAAGTCACTTAACCCTGATTCCCTAATCCTTGCTACTTTTCTGTCTTAGAATTGATTCTCAGATAGAAGACAAGGATTAAAAGCAAAAAGGGACCTTGGACTGTACCACATCTAACACTCTCATTTTTACAGATTAGAAAATTGAGGTCCATTTGCTTGTCCAAAGTCACATGGGTATTAAATGACAGAACCAGGATCTATACCCAGGTTCTTTGACTCCAGATCTAGCTCTTCTGTCCACCAATGACATTTTGCCTTCCTAAAACTCTTTTTGTCAGTTTTTTTCTTGGCTATCATGTCACAAGGATGGCATGTGCCAAACCACTAAAGTCCACTAAAGCCTCCAGATCTTTTTCTACAGATACCATTGACTAACCATGTTTGAGAGAGATCCATTTGGGGTAGGCTGTGATTATGCCTAGGAGTGAGTCTCAAACAGCAAGCCAAGAAGTACGCTATCATAGGCCAGACTCCAGCAGTTCTGGTCCACCAGGGGGAGGGAGGGAAAGGAAGGAAGGAGGGAGAAACAGTGTTTGTTAAAATTCACACCCAGTAATTGTTTAGGGAAAGTATTTCCCAAGTTTAAAAGGCTTTCTCCTCCACATTTTCCTTGGTCCCAGTTTCAAAGGAATTTTAATTGCAAAGAAAATTTTGCCATCTCCCTCAGGGGAGAAAGGGCTCTATGGGCAGAACAGTCTCGCTCAGCACTGATTCCTCTCCAAAGAGGGGATTTTCACGCTTGGGTTGAGTGAATGCAGGCCAGGGACTGGGGTAGGGGGAGGAGAAGGAAGAACAAGAGAAGGTGGGGGAAAGCTGAAGACTGTTTTTCTCACCTTAAGGTCCAGGCTGTCCAGCCCCCTGGACCCAGCAACGAAAGTGTGGGTATTGGCAACGTTCAGTAGAGAAGAGGTTCTTGTTCCTCTCCATCTACCCTGATCCCTCACTTCACCAAAGTCCAAAATTACCCCCTATTGGCCTCAATCTGTGTTTTTTTTTGCTAATAAAAGGCTTTCACCTATGTCCTTGCTTTATCCATTATATCCCAGAGAAAAAACTTTCCTGACCACAGTTTCATTGAAGAAATATCAATAAATCTCTTGGGAGACAGACAGTACAAGGTCTATTATACCCACTTTATAGAGGAGTAAACTGAGGTTCTGAATGGAAAAGTCATATAGCTAGGCCACAGTGGAAGCAGAATTCTAACCCATTTTTTTAAATATTGTTCCATGGAATTAGGTCTTGATCAATGATACATGTAAAACCCAATGGAATTGTGAGTCTGCTAAGGGTGGGGGGTGTTAGGGAGGCTTGGGGGAGAGGGAAAGAACATGAAATATCTAAGGGGAAAATACTCAAAATAAAAATTAAAAAATATATAGTTTCATGTTTACATGATTCATTTTCTTTCCCTCCCCCCTCCCAGAGCCAACAAGCAAAACCCAGCTCTTCTGACCCCAAGTCTAGCTCCCTTTCCCCTATACCACACCACTCTGCCATTATAGCTTACCAACTAGATCTATTAGAAGGTATAGAATCTGCCACTTCAACTTTTACATTTTTATCACCAATTTATTGTTTTAATTGAAATTGACCCAACCTAGTTACTGACTGAGTAGCAGAGCTGAGAGGTTGGAATTAGTGAAGCCCCAAGGGCAGGTTCCATACCTGGGCTAGCACAGGGACACACTGCACCCCTAATAATGATAATGCTCACTTGAATCTATGCCATATTTGATGATTGCAAAATATTTCCCATTTATAAGTCATCTGATCCTCACAGAAGTCTTGGGAAGAATGCCAGGCAAAAGGAGCCCTTTTAAAGGGTGGGAAACTGAGACTCAGGGAGAGGAAGCAATCTCCCCAAGGACCTACCGTGAATTAACTGCACAGATGTCCTCAAGCCAATCTGAGTGTCCATAATTAGGGAAGTCACAATTCCTCTGCCCTTTAGCCAACTGAAGTTAGTTCATTCAGATAGGATATTTTTAATCTTGAAACGTTCTGGGGAGAGGACTAGAACCCAAGCTGTCTGATAACCAGTTGAGAGAACCAGAAATGTTTAACTAGAAAAGATTTGGGTGAATATGATAGTTGTCTTTGAAGAGATATCATGGGGGGATGACTTGTTTTGCTTGGTCCTAGAGGTCAGAACCAAGAGAAAGGAGAAATGGTTGCAGAAAAGCAGATTTTAATCACTATTAAGGGACATGGGTGGGATAAAACGACTAATAGAGTTCCCTAAGGATGGAATGGGTTGCCTTGAGAAGTATGGAATTATTCCTTACTGGAAGCCTTCCAGCAAGAACTGGATGACCCCATATCAGGGATACTCTCAAGGGGATTACTGAGCAGGCATGTATTGGTTTAGTTATACTCTTTTTTTTTTTAATTAAAAAAAACCCTTACCTTCCATCTTGGAGTCAATACTGTGTTATTGGTTCCAAGGCAGAAGAGTGGTAAGGGTAGGCAATGGGGGGGAGGGGGTGGTCAAGTGACTTGCCCAGGGTCACACATCTGGGAAGTGTCTGAGGCCAGATTTGGACCTAGGGCCTCCAGACTCTAGGCCTGGCTCTCAATCCACTGAGCTACCCAGCTGCCCCTTGGTTTAGTTATATTCTGAGGCCCCTTCTAGTTCAGAAGTTTTAGGGGATTCTGGGATTCTGGGACAAGAACCCAAGCCTTCCAGACTCCCAGTGCTGGACTCTCTCCATTGCACCTGCTGTTGAAAACGTTACAAATCCTGGATCACTGAGAGTCCCAAGGGTCATGGATTAATTGGAGTTTTGCACCTGGCTTTATCCTTAAACTCCTTCCTACACAGGCACCTCAGAATCACAATCTCAGAAGAATATGAGATCAGGACTGATCTATAGAGACCATCCAGGTGCACTAGGACCTCAATAGGAATCCCAAATGTAATAGCAGCCCTGACAAGTGGTCAAGAGAAATCCATTCTCCACTTGAAGACCTCCATTAAAGGGAAGTCTACTGCCTCCAAAGGTGAGCACAGAGTGGAAGGTTTTGCTGAAGGCTTTCCTTTATACTGTACCTAAACCTTCCTCTCCAACTTTTCACCCTTGGCTTCACATTCCAACTCTTGGAGGCAAAGCAGAACAGATCTAATCCATAACCAGGAGGGCCATCCAGATACCTGAATGTAGTTATAACATCTACCCTAAGACTTCTCTTTTCCTGGCTAAACGTCCTCAGATATGAGATTCAATCCTTGTAAGGCATGGTCTACAGTTCTGTCACCGTCCTCATCATTATCCTCCAGTTCAATGACGTTGAATCTGTGACAGGGGTGCCAAAGATAACACACAGAGCACTCTCTGTAGGCACAAAGGTGCCCTCCCACTCACCCCCAAACCCACCCCCACCAATTCATTGCTAGAAAGGCAGATGGACTCAATCGAAGCTGCACCTTTCTCCCTCTCCACCATGCCTAATGACATTTTTTCACATCACCCCCCCTCTGCCCAGCAGACCAATGGGAGTGCATAGGGAGGTGAGGTGAGCAGCTAACAGTCGTTTTCAGCTAGGGCCAACTCTTCATGACTCCATTTGGAGTTTTCTTGGCAGAGATCCTGGAGTGGTCTGCTATTTCTTCCTCCAGCTCATTTTACAGATGAGAAAACTGAGGCAAATAGGGTTAACTGACTTGCCCAGCACCACACAGTTAGTAAATAGCTGAGGTTAGATTTTAACTCAGGAAGATTCATCTTCCTGAATCAAGTCCCAGCACTCTATTCACTGCATCACCTAGTTATGGTACCTAGCACCAGATATAATCCCCTAGCTGTAGTCTGATCAAAACAGAAGATAGCAGGATTATCACCTTACTCATTCTATAACTAAGATAGTATTGACTACATTTCTAACTGCAATGCCACACAATTGACTCATATTGGGAAGCTGCCCAAGAGAAGCTGAGACACTCTACTCTGAACTGCCTGAGTCTACAAAACCTAATCTTCACTCTGATCATTTTCTACCAGTTCATGTTAATACACATACCCTTAACACTTTTTTCTTCCTTTTACTTAAAGGACTATAATCAAATCAACATCACCATTATTTCTGAAAAATGATTTTCAGAATTTCAGAAAACCTATTGTTTTGCTCATCATCCTGTGCCTTTCCAAACTCAAACTTTCTTCCCTATCCAGCAGTCCCCTATTTGGTGTTTTCTTCCTCTATTAGAAGGTAAACTCCTCATGACCAAGGACTGCCTCATTTCTAAATGATATGGGATATGTAAATATATTATTATATATCATATTA
>NW_025365901.1:0-2298 GCF_016433145.1 Gracilinanus agilis | reverse complement strand
ATATATATATATATATATACTCTCCAAAGAATTCCACTTATTTTCATTCATTACGAGGAGTAATCCTTCTTGGGAATGATATGATGATATTTAGGACCTTAGCTCAAAAAAATGTTTCACTTGGCTGTCATGCAACATATGAACATGAGACTGCTATTACCAAGAAATGAAGTAAAATTTTGAGTATATTATGAGCATACTTACCCCCAAACTGAATTAATATGGGCTAAATGTATGTATGCCTATAGGTGTTGGGAGAAAATGTTTTATGTTATTATTGTGATATATATGCAGTAAATATTGCTTTATAAAAGATATCCAATGTTAAGTGGTTATATGGACATTTGTTGCTAGTCGCAGGACCCTAACAAATGGGGGTCAAATAACCAGTAGTGGGTGGAACTAATGGAAGCAGAGAGGAAAAAATCACTTTGAGCTCTTCAGGATTGTCTGGGTATCTGAGAGGGCAGATATAGCAATTTAATTCTGGGGAAATGGTCAGAGCACCACATAATATTGAGAGAAGATGATGTACCCACAAACTTTCCTCTCATCTTATATAGTTTCACAGAAGAGGTCACTTCTCCAAACTCACTTCTAAGTGTTAGAGTTGAATGTGGATCAAAGTATATCATCTCTCACATCAGTGTATTCATGGTTTTATTTTGGGGTTTTGGATTTGTTTGAATATGCTCTTACAATGATGACCAATGTAGAAGTGTGTTTTGCATGATAATACACATATGACCAAGATCACTTTGCTTATCATCTCTGATTGGAGGGAGGGGAAGGGAAGGAGGAGGATGGTTTGGATCTCTGTTTTGGAAAATTTGTTTTGAAAATTATTATTATATGTAATTGGGAAAATAAAATATAAATTAAAAAAAATCCTTCTGGGAGATACATCTGTGGGTGTTTGATTCTATCATGTGATTCTACCTTGACATTTACTTTGATTTTCTCTTTCAATTGAATACTTTTTGATTTAATTTCTCCTTGGTCTGTTCCTATTGAGAGAATCAAGAGTATTTGGGGCATCAATTGGATAATTGTGGAAATTGAGAGAACCACATTAACTCCATTTTGTGGTTCATATCTGGGGCTAGCTTAGCTCCCTTTAGGTTCAGTTATTGGTCTTGTAGAAAATTGTATTCAATTTTAGGAATTGGGAGAAAACATTATTGCATTGTTTGAACCTAACATCACATGGTTAAGAAGCTGGATCACCTCTATATGCTGCTTAGAGACTTTTAACTAAGGACCCAGGTTATGCTGACCAGAAACTCAGTCAGACGCAAATTTGGATACAAGAAGTTTTCTAACAAATGTATATCTCAAGCAACCCATATGTCTTAGTTGAACATTGTCCCTATACTTATTTCTATGTTGCTTTAATTTTTATGAACATTTGGGCAAAGTGGGACACTTTTTCTGAATTCATGGAATTACACCTGTTTGCTTTCTCCCTCTCAACTTGGGTATTGCCTCTTCTTTCTTATAATTATGAATCAAATTACTTAATATTATATTGTTTCCCTTGAACTAATTGGTCTTTAATTGTCTTTAATGTACATAAAAGGCTGACTTCCCATTTATTTGGCATCCAAGCTGAAAGTGAAGAAGTTTGTCCTGATTTGTTGAGCCAATGACATGCATTGCTTAATAAATCAATAGGTGCAGAAGATCAAACTTTTTTCCTGTTATTTTATCTTCCTCCCTACATACACTATGCAGTGGATGGAATTTCAATCTATTAACCCTCACAATGAATGCAGAGGTAAAATGTCCAAGTTAATTGGGATATTGTGAAATTGTGAATGAATTTCAACCAAAGAGGAGTACATTTAAATACCTGAATGAATTTTTCTTATTCAAGTATATTTTATTCCATTAGAGTCTTCCTACAATACATCACAATGGTGTAGAAATGACTCAATTGTCCAAGGTCATGTTATGTGTATAAAAGCTGTTTTTAGCTTTCCTAAGCATGGAAGGCCTCCATTGTGGGTCTAACTCAGTGATTCCCAAAGTGGGCTCCACCACCCCCTGGTGGGTGCTGTAGCAATCCAGCGGGGTGGTGATGGCCACAGGTGCATTTATCTTTCCTATTAATTGCTATTAAAATTTAAAAAAATAATTTCCAGGGGGCTAAGTGATATTTTTTCTGGAAAGGGAGCAGTAGGCTAAAAAATTTTGGGAACCACTGGTCTAAGTGAACTATATGTTTATTTGTATTTAATAATAACAATATATCACATATAATATATATATATATTTACAAAAGCTATAGCACAATAT
>NW_025365900.1:0-5567 GCF_016433145.1 Gracilinanus agilis | reverse complement strand
ACCTTCCTCCTTATCATTCTCCCTTTCTTCTTACCTCTTTACCTTCTTTTCTTCCTCTTTCCCTTACTTTCTATTTTAAGTTTTAAAAATGGTTTACTTATTACTCTTTTTTTATGGGGACCAGAGCTCCTTTCTTACGTAGATATTTTTTTACTAAAAGGATCAGAAAAAAGTACTTTTGAATGAAACACAGAAAAAAGTGCTTGAGGAGAGAGATATGAAATCATGCTCCTCAGAGGCAAGAGTACTAATATTGTAAAGATGGCTGAAGAGCATTATTTCCTGTAGTCTAATTTACTATTTTTAAGACTTGTAAGGTTAGTGTTGGGAAACTATGAATTATATTACTGTTTGGGGGACCATGAGATCACTGTATATTAAATATTTGTATAATATGGTTTTCAACCAAAGATTGATATGGGTCCCTATAGAAGAGGAGGTCTTGATTTATGATATAAATAGCCATATCAGAGTTCAAAAGCTAGATTGAGAAGCAACAGAGAAGTTAGAAATTCCTTAAAAAAGTTAAGCCATTGGAAAAGACAAAACATAGGTAGCATAACTGAGAAACCAACAATGCTCAGAAGTTGGCAAGAACTGATAATAGTTAAAATCAAACTGACTCTGAAGTTGATGAAGGGAGATAACCTGATTGGAGGAATACTTTGATGCTAGGAGCTTATTGGAGAAAACATCCTATGTAGATAGAAATCTTTCTCCAGCTTGAGAAAGGGTAAACCCTCAAAGGTAGAGTAAATCAAATTGACAAGTATTTATTAAGTCTTTGTGCCTAACACTATGCTAAACACTGGGGATAGAAATATAAGTAAAAAGAAAGATAAACCTTGCCCTTAAGGAGCTTACACTCTAATGAGGAAGATAAAACACAAAAAGAAGGTGCTGGGGGTGACTGAAGGTACTTACCTAGAAAATCAGAAGCATAGTCAGTAGGGAAATATAAGTAGGCTAGTCTCAGCCAATGCCCAAAATGGAGACCCTTTCAATGGGAGAAGGGGGAAGGTATTGGAGAGGGACATGCCAGAATGAGCAGGCTGCAGGGACCAACAGATTGTTCTAGGGGAGAAGGTTCCAGGTACTGAGAGAAATGCCATGGTTGCTGAGGTATGGTGATGAAGTCCAAAATGTCAGAAGCTGAACCAAGAATTGAATGAAGCTTGGTCAGCCAGGGCATTTCCTAAAAAGGAAGACCTTTGGGAGAAATTTACCAATGGGAAAAAAGATGGCCAACAATGGCAGAGGGAGAACAGATATTCTAGGGTAAAGAGAGGCCATGCACTGAAGGAAGTTGCAGGGTGATATGGTAACTGAACTGCTCAAAGGGTTGCCTGCATTGTCCTATATATTGCTCTCAAGAGCTTCAGAGGAGAATAATCCTCAAAGACAAAGAGAGGAGCGCCCTGTATAGATTTGTAGGTGCCAGGTTTAAAGGGAACTGCGTTTAACAGGAAAAGTATCTTCTTGCTATCTCAACAACCTGTTAAGGGAGCAGATTTGAGATATTCTGAAGATCTTAGGCATAAAGCAACTATTAGCTAAAAGGTCTTAACAGTGCTTTAATTGCATGAATAGCAGAGGAATGGCATCATCCAGTAGAAAACAAGAGAGGCTCAGCAGAGGCATTGTAGTATCCAAGCAGGTGACGCATGATACATAGTCTTTTCTTTAAAGAAACTATAGATATTCAATCCTGTAGTCCAGTATTGTGATTTGCTTCACATATATGCAGATTTCCCCAGTCTTATACCTCAGTGCAAGATTTCTGTGTCTGTGCCTACTTTCCTGGCCTTCCTATACACTAATCACCTTGTCACGTTTATCATCTTAGCCAATTTTCTGGGTTTAAGGTAGAATTTCAGAATTGTTTTAATTTGCATTTCCCTTATTAGTGATTTTGAGCAATTTTCTTATGCTATCAATAGTTTGTAATATTGCCTTTTAATTTTTGAAATGTCTTTATTAAAATTCTTACCTTCTGTCTTAGAATCAATACTAAGTATTCATTTCAAGGTAGAAGAAAGGTAAAGGCTAGGCAATTGGGGTTAAATGGCACAGGTAGGAAGTATTTGAAGCAAGATTTGAACCTAGGACCTCTCATCTCTAGGCCTGAGCCTAGAGCCACTGAGCCAACTAGCTGCCCCTGTGATACTGCCTTTTGAAGACAAATTGTTCATATCCACTGACCACTTATTTTTGAAGAATGGCTTTTAGTCTTATATTTTTTGTATCAATTGCCTATATGTCTTATATAGCAAACTTTTAGCAATGATATTTGATAGAAAGGTTTTTTCCCTACTGGGCAGTTTATTTTCTTAGTTAGTTGATTTTTTCCATTAAAATGAATAATTCGAATACATTAAATTAAAAAGTTTTGTTCAAATAAAATTAATATAGCCAAAATTAGAAAGAAAGCAGAAGTTGGGGAAATATTTATCGACAATTTCTGGAATAGATATCACATATCTAAAATATGAGAGAACTTTATCAAATATACAAAAATATGAGCCATTCACCAACTGGCAAGTGTTCAGAAGATATGAAGTTTTTGGATGAAGAAATCAAAGTTATATTTAGATATATTTAAAATGTTCTAAACCATTATTGATTAGAGAAATGCAAATCAAAACAACTCTGAGATATCTCAAACCTATCAGGCTGGCTAAAATGATAAAAGGGCAAAATGATAAATGTTGGAGGGATGTGGGAAAATGGGGACCCTGATACACTATTGGTGAAACTGTGAACTCATCCAACCATTTTTGGAGAGCAATTCGGAATTATGCTCAATGAGTTATAAAACTGTATGCCTTTCGACATAGCAATACCACTATTAAGTTTATTTTCTAAGGTGATCAGAGGAAAAGGAAAAGAACCTACATGTTCTAAAATATTTGTAATAGCTCTCTTTGTGGTGGCAAAGAACTAGAAACTGAAGGGATGCCCATCAGTTGAGGAATGACTAAACAAGTTGTGTTATGATTGTGATGGAATACTACTATACTGTAAGAAATGATGAACAGGTTAATTTTGGAAAAACATAGAAGGACTTACATGAAATTATGAAGAATAAAATGAGTAGAAACAAGAGAACGTTATATACAGCAACAGAAATACTATTTAAAGAATGTCTTGTGTATGTCCACCTCCAAAGAAAGAAATGATAAGTAGAAATAAGTAAGACGTAGTTTATATATTTACATATATCCTTATTTTTGGTCAAAAGACATCTTTTATAGGGGTAGGGAAGCTATTAAATGGGTATTTTAATATAACAAATAAATAGATAAATTAAGTTTTTTAAATAGCTTATTAAATTTTATGTAATCCAAATTGCCTATTTTGTCTTTTGTGATTTTTCTTTCTTGCTTGGTAAGTGATTCAGCCTTTGACCCTTGTGAGAGGAATTTCATTTAATTGTCTTTAAATTTTTAAATTATCAATTCTTTCATATATATCAGGGGTCAGCAACCTTTTTGGCCATGAGAGTCATAAACGCCACATTTTTAAAAATGTAATTTCGTGAGAGTCGTACAGTGCTCACAGTGTGTGCTCCTGTAACAGTGCCTGAAAAAAAAATTGACTTTATGGCTCCTGCAGAAAGAGCCATATCTGGCCCTCAAAAGAGCCAGATATGGCTCGAGAGCCGTTGCTGACCCCTGGTATATATGTTTCAAGCTCATTTGGATATCATAGAGCTGTGTAGTGCAAGATATTCATCTAAAGATAGTTTTTGACAAATTGCTTCATAGTTTTACCCAAAGTTCTTATCAAATATAGTGTTTTCTCAAGTAGTTTACATTTTTGGCTTATTGAATGCGGGGCTATTCTTTTTTATTCCTTCAAATTCTTGATTATCTTGCTTCTTTAACTGCTTTACTTAAAACAAAATAGAAGCAAATAGTGTTAATGACATTTTTTAGGGAGGAAGGAGAGAGGGAGGAGCCTGTGATTTAATTGATATTCTTTATATCTTTATGGTGTACTTTAAGAGTCCTTTATTTTTAATGACATTAATTTTATGTTAAACTTGCATTACAATTATTTGCAATAAATTAACTTAAATAAAAAATGAGATTTAAATAATTTCCTTTTAGTCACTAATAAGTTTCTTTACATTTTATCTATTTATATATATTTTCTTTTTTATAGTCATAGTTTTCTGTTCTTCTAATAGTGCTATTTGCATTATTTCATAAAAGCATTTCCTAATTTATATTACTCATATGTTTTTATCTTAATTCCATTATAGTATCCTTTCACATTAATAAGCCCTGATTTATCTAATAATTTTCTAGTTTTTGGACTTTCAAGTTCCTTCATTTTCCCCTAATAATTCTAATAATTTTATATTCTAATAATTTTGTATAAATATTTTGGAATAGATAACTTTTTCTTTTGATGTCAGAATGTCATCTTTGATGTAATTATTGTCAAATTCTATCTATCCAGTATTCTCTGAAACTATTGAAAGTCACCTAGGTCAGTGTAGGAAATCTTTTGAGCAGATCAGCTACTATTTTACCCTGGAACTTCCTTCAGTACCTGGGCCCTCTTCACTATAGAACATCTACTGCTTCACCCTAGAATATCTATTATTCTCTTTGCTATGCTGGTCTCTTTTCTCCCATTGATGAATTCCTCTCAAAGGTTTCCCTTTCTGGGGAGATGCCCTGGCTGGCCAACCTTCATGGAGTGTTCAAGGAAGACTAGTAACTCTAGTAAGGACTGCTGAGCTATTTTCAGGGTTGCTTTTCAACTTTGGTGTCCACCTGCCATAGCTCTTACCTGTGACTCAAGGAGCTATATAGCATGTACAGTGCCACGCTCTGGAAAACAATCTCAGTGATCAGGCTAAACCAGATTATGGGCAACTGCCAGGCTTCAAACCCTTTGATGAGTTAAGGGGATGTCTACCCCAGATATGTGAAGAATGAGTGGATGAAAACAATCTGTTCCAGTTGCTAGGAAGGTAGCTAAAGCAGGCACTGTGGAGCTCCTAGAGCTTGGTCAGTCATTGAAGATGCCAAGTCTTCCACTGCATCCTGAGTCATCTGCCAGCTATCTTGGCTTTTATTTTGTCACTGGATTTCAATAATTCTGGAAGAGAGAAGCCTACTACTTTGTGCAACTCTGCCTCACTTTAAGACTTATTTATTCATGAGTCAAAAGACATCATACTCATGCCATTTTACCATTTTACTATATCATCATTTTATTATTTTTCTTCTACCTCAAAGTTCTGTAGCATCAGGCAAGTGTCCAAACAGTGGGTATGAATATGCTAGGAGCGTTGGTCACAATCTTGTAGACAGGTGACCCAGGAAAAAGGATTGTTTTCTCCCTGTACTGAAGTAGCAGTGGGATTCAGCAGCCCCAAAGTGTCTGAGAAGCCTTTTTAAGGGATCACACTGCTCACCTCTTTGTGTGAAAGATGCCTAAAAATTGTCTATCTTTCCTATCCTATCCCTAGCCTGCTTACCCTGGCAGGCAAGGTTCTACCCTGCCTCTGAAACACACACACACACACACACAATATATATATATATATA
>NW_025365899.1:0-1969 GCF_016433145.1 Gracilinanus agilis | reverse complement strand
GTGGTTGTGGTTGTTGTTGCTGTTGCTTTTGTTGTTGTTGTTGTGGTTGTTGCTGTTGTTGTGGTTGTTGTTGTTGTGGTTGTTGTTGTTGTTGTGGTTGTTGTTGTTGCTGCTGCTGTTGTTGTTGCTGTTGCTGTTGTTGTTACTGTTGTTGCTGTTGTTGCTGCTGCTGCTGTTATTGTTGTTGTGGTTGTTTCATTTTTTTTAAACCTTTACCTTCTGTCCTGGAGTCAATACTGTGCACTGGTTCCAAGGCAGAAGAGTGGTCAGGGTAGGCAATGGGGGCCAAGTGACTTGTCCAGGGTCACACAGCTGGGAAGTGTCTGAGGCCAGATTTGAACATAGGACCTCCTGTCTCTAGGCTTGGCTCTCCATCCACTGAGCTACCCAGCTGCCCCCTGATTGCTGAATATTCACAAACTGCTCAGATTATTCTCTGTTCCCAGGGGAGGGCAAGGGCTGCTCCTTTAACCCTGGGGCCTCCCAAAGGCCCTGCCCTTAATGGGTGCTTAATTAATATTTGTCTAATGAAACTGGAGTCACAAGAACAACAACGAGTACTTCTAGGAGTGTTTCACAAATATGTCCCAGCGTCCCGGGGAGGTAAGTGCTCTTAGGATCCTGTTTTAGAGCTGAGGAAACTGAGGAAAACAGTGTGAAGTAACTTGCATCAGGTCACACAGCTAGTCAGGTCTGAGGCCAGATTTGAACTCAGGTCTTCCTGACTCCGGGTCCAGCGTTCTGTCCTTAGGAAGTGGAAATACCCGTCAGTTCAGGAAGGCTTTAAGTGATTCTTTGATGGCAGAGACCTACTTCCACACTCCCACCTCTGCCTCCGAACCACGGCTTTGTTCATTTTTGTAACTAATTATGTCACTAGAGGCAAGAAGAAATGTATTCAATGTTCATCAAAAGTCCCACCGAGCCTGAGTCTGTAAGTCCGGGGGAGAGCCGGGCACTCCCCTTCGCTCGGCCCACAGGCCGCACCCGTGTCTTGGTCCTGGGGCTCTGGGCTCCCCAGGGGTGTCGGTCCTTGACGGACACTAACTTTGCCCATATCTGGGCCCTGTGCCTGGCTCGTCGCTGTCTTGGCATTCACAGGCCCTGCCATGTTCTCCCACTTCAGGGACAAAGGACCCCAGAAGTATAAAAGCCGGAGCCTGGGAGGCAGCAGCACCGGCCTGAAGCAGGACCACAGAGGTCTTCCCTGCTTCTGCTCCCATAGTGCAATGGACCTAGAAGGAGAGGAGCTGGGTTCAAATCCAAACTTTGCCACTGTGTGACCCTGAACAAGTCACTTAACCTTCCTGGGCCTTAGTTTCTTTCTCTGTAAAATGAGGATCTTCACTACGAAAAGCCCAGATGGGGTCACAGAAAGTCAGACATGACTGGAAAGGCAGAACAGATGCTCCGACTCTGAATCTGAATTCTGTCTGTTTGCCCAGTGTGTGGCCTTCGGGGCCCAAAATCCGAACCCCCCCCCCCCATCCCCAACTCCTTGATACAGGCTAGCTGAGCATCCCATTAGACCCAGAGCACGAATCCCAGGAATCAATTTTTATGCGATTGTGCTTGTTTCCATGGCAACCTCCCTGGCAGCAGCTCCAGGGCTCAGACTATGGTCTTTGAACCCAAACCCAGGATGCTATAACTCAGGGCTGGAGCTGCCTCCCTCCCTCCCTCCCTTCCACCTTCCTTTGTCTATTTTTTTTAACCCTTACTTATGCCTGAAAACCCAGGCCAAGTACCGGACCCCAGCAAGAGAGCAGGAAGGGCCCAACAATTGGAGTCACGGAGCTGGGTGTTCAGGATCACCCAGCTAGGAAGTGTCTGGGACCAGATCTGAATCCAGGACCACTTGTCTCTAGGCCTGACTCTCTATCCACTGGGCCATCCAGCTGTCCCCTTCCTTTGTCTTCTTCTTCCTCCTTCCTTCTTCCTTCCTTCTCCTCCTTCTCCTTCTCCTTCC
>NW_025365898.1:0-6315 GCF_016433145.1 Gracilinanus agilis | reverse complement strand
TGGGATAAAGAGAGTGGAACTCAACCTATTCCTTAGAGCCAGCATGAGATGTACACTAAATTTGGGCTCAGTAGACCCAGAGCCTGGATTCAAATCCTTCTTCTGATGCTTTCTGCCTACGTAAACCTGGACCAACTGCTTAACATCTTTGGGTCTCTGTTCCTTAAATGGAAGATGAGGCAGTTAGATTTGATGGTTGATGATGACCCTTCCATCTCCAAAGCCATGATTCTATAAGCCTTTAGCTCAGAGAATTCTTCTTTCTCTCTGCCCACATTAGCCCTTGCTCTCCCCATTAGAATCCAAACCTCCTGAGGGCTGGGACTATCTTCCTGTTTCTATTTCTAACAGTGCCCAACTGCAGCATGCAGTTGGCACTTAATAAATGTGTATTTTTTTAACCCTTACATTCTGTCTTAGAATCACTGCTGTTGGGGCAGGTGGGTGGCTCAGTGGATGGAAAGCCAGGCCTAGAGAGGGGAGGTCATGGATTCAAATCTGGCCTCAGACACTTCCTAGCTAGGTGACCCTGGGCAAGTCACTTCACCCCCACTGCCTAGCTCTTACCACTCTTCTGCCTTAGAACGGTATTGATTCTAAGATGGAAGGTAAGGATTAAAAACAAACAAACATTGCTGTATGATGGTCCCAAGCAGAAGAGCTAAGCAATAAAGGTTAAGTGACTTGTCCAAGGTGACATAGCTAGGAAGTATCTGAGGGCAGCTTTGAACCCAGGACCTCTCAGCCCATAGGAGGTATTCCCCATACAGGGAGGGAGATGGGAGGCTGGGAAACCTTGGCCACAATTGTTGAATATTTTGGGAAACAACTCCCTAGCCATTGAGCCACCTAGCTGCCCCTTTAATAAACGTGTTTTGCATTAAATCAAAGGAGCCTGGGTGCTCTGGGGTTTAGCCCCTGCCCAGCCGGCTCTGCTCTGCCCTGCCAGGCTCTGCCAGCCACCAGGTACCAGTCTCAGTCCAAGCTGCTGCAGATCCTAACGGCCAGGCTCTGCCCCCGGAGTCCAGAGCAGAGGGCAGCAGGTAGCTGTGACCCTCTTCTCTGCCCCGCCTGGAAGTGAGCGGGCCCAGCTCCAAAGTGGCCCTCCCGAGAGGCCAGAGGGTGGAAGGGGAGCGTCCAGGGTCCTGCTGCTTTCTTTTGGTCGGGATTAAGGGAGGGAGAATCAAGCCGAGAACACAGAAGCACCTCCAGCTTTTCCTACCTTCGGTGTGCCTCAGTGGTGAGTGGAGTCCCCTGAGGCCCGCTGGCAGAGACTGGAGGCCGGAGAGGGAGAGACATTTACCGCTCCCCCAGCGGGCAGCGTCCCCGTCGCCTAGGCGATGACATTGGAGCTGCTCAAAGATATGTGAAAGTGGTCACTGGGGCTGCTCAATTTCCCGGAACAGCCGGGCACTCGGGCAGGGCAGGGAGGGGCCACTAGCCATGGGGAATCCCTAGGCTGGGTCTCTGGGGTGGGGGGTGGGGGGGCTGGCTCTTGCCAATGAGGGGAGGAACTTGCTGTCCCTCCTATCTGTCTCCCTCCCCAGGAAGAATGAAAAGAGGAATCCAAGGAGCTGGGTTCAAATTCGGCTTCTAAGGTGTGATTCCCTAGCAAATCACTGAACCTCCCTAATCCTTGGTTGGTTCCACCCAAAAATAAGAGGGTTAGACCAGATGGTCTTTTGGGGTCCCCAGCTTAAGAGCCTTTGTCCAATGGACCCAGGAAATGGTCCTTCAGTCCTCTTTTAAAGACTAAAGCATCCCGAAGAAAAGGCAACTAAACTTCGGCAGACATTCAGGATTGGTCTCCCACCCCGTGGAGGCATTCCCTACTGGGGGAGGGAGAGGGAAGGCTGGGAAACCACGGCCGCAATTGTCTGCGGAAACATCGTCAGCAATTTTTTTTTCCAACAAAAAGAAATTTTCCTTTGGTCATTCAAAATGAAACAAAAGAGGGAGAGAGTTAAGTCCGACCCGTGGGGGCTGGGAAGAGGGGGTGGGGTGGAGGAGCGAGGCAGAAGGGGCTCCCCGAGCTGTTGTTGGTAACCAGCAGGGCGCCGATCCTCACTCTCAACCAATAAACAAAGCATTTGTTAAGCATCTACAATGTGCCAATGCTTAGCACAAAGGCTGGCACATAGTAGGCACTTGAGGTCGTGAGGGTGCCAAGTCACAAATAAAGAATGGATTTCTTAAACGCCTACTATGTGCCAGGCACTGAGCAAAAAAAGAGAAGCTACAAAGAAAGGCAAAAAACCGGCACTTCCATTCTAATGGGGGAGACTTGCCTGATGGCTCCCCATACCATTCGGGCACTATCTACCTCCTCCCACCTTCAGCGAAAGTGGGCAAAGGGCATACTGAGAAGATGCCACACTCTGACACTGAGCTGGGCCCCAGAGACCAGTCTTGCCCAGTGGTGGATGGGCCAGAAGCCCCAAGAGAATGCAGGTGCCCTGGGGGCTCCCCAGTGGTAAAATGCTAGACTATTTCCACTCCCCGAGACCCTCTAGGAGATCCCTAATCAGCCCTCTTAACCCTCCTATTTCCCCTTCCCTCCCCTTAGGTAAAGGAAGATCCCAGGAGTGTGGAGTCAGAGTCCCCTTGATGGAGCAACCAGTTCCCCCCCTCCCCCAGATATCTAATACTCTGAAGAAGCTGGAAAGATGGAGGGCAGCCAGGGGGCCCAGCATCACTGGATTATCTCCTTTACCTGGTGTGGCACAGTGAGTCTCAGAATCCTAACTCTGATACCCTCCCTTAGGCAAGTCCCTTTACTGCCTCCCATGCCCAGCCCCCTCCAGCTTCTTAATTCTAAAATGAGAGAAGTGGACCAAATGACCTAGAAAGTTGCTTCCAGCTTAAACCCCCCATCCTAGGACAGTGAAGGCAGCACAGAGATTTTTTTTATGGTCCTTTCTACATCATTTTGGGTATGTTTAAAACGAGTTTCTGTGCTTACAAAAATGACAACCAATTTTTAATTTTATCTGAATAAAATACAAGCTGAAATGACTTCCCGGGGTTGTTTTGGGAAATGCTTTTTGTAAGGCAAAACAAAAATATTCCAGGAAGGGGGCAGCTGGGTAGCTCAGTGGACTGAGAGTCAGGCCTAGAGACAGGAGGTCCTAGGTTCAAATCCAGCCTCAGCCACTTCCCAGCTGTGTGACCCTGGGCAAGTCGCTTGACCCCCATTGCCCACCCTTACCAATCTTCCACCTATGAGACAATACACCAAAGTACAAGGGTTAAAAAAAAAATATTCCAGGAATATGGAAATGGACCCCCTTTGAAAAATCAGATGATGGTAACAGAAGTTGATAAGTTTCATATACAATCCTCTTTTCTCTTCTTCCTGCATTGAACTGTTTGTGTTTGTAGGTGATTACTAAATTCATAATAAAAAAAGAAAACCTGGTGAAGGAGATTTAAGACATTCTTAAAAGGAAAAGCATTGCTATCCACAGTTCAGAGACTCCCTGAGGGATTTTCAGCTTTTCCATCCAATGATCAAGTTTCCTCATCTGTAAAATGGGGATCATAACAGCACCTCCCTCCCAGGGTTATTGTGAGGATCAAAGGAGATAATCCGTGCAAGGATGGATCCTAACACAGTGCCTGGCACAGAAAGAGAATTTAATAAACGTTTGTTGTCTTCCCTCTTACCTCCTTTCCCTTCCTTTCCCAGTGGAGGTATTTCAATCCTTCAAAGTGATCATTTATGTGCTGATGCCACCATTCAGATAAGGCCATGGGCATATATTAAGCACTTACTGTGTATCAGGTGTCATGCTAAATGCTGGTATAGCTACATGAGCCTTTGGAAGCCAGCTTCAAATGCTGAATGAACTACCGAGACAAATCACAGCAGGCTGATGGGCTGGGCTGAGTCCTACAATCTGGGCAGCTTGAGCAAGGTTCATTCTTGAAATAGAACTACAATCAACCTAAAGGTTAGCTCCAGCCTAATGGCATTCAACAAGAAGAGTTCCCCCCAACTTCACCCTCCACTTCTCTCTTCTCTTCCCCTCCCCTCTTCTCTCTCCTCCCTTTCTTCTTTCATCCTTTCTTCCTCCTCCCTCCCTTTCCCTCCCTCTCTTCTCTCCATCTCTCCCTCTCTCTCTCTTTCTCTCTCCCTTTATCTCTCCCCTTTCCCTCCTTCCATCCCTCTCCCTCTCTTCCCTCTTCTCTCTCTTTCTCCCTCTTCTCTCTCCCTCCCTCTCTTTTCTCTCTCTCCCCCTCTTTCTCTCTCCCTTTCTCTCTCCCCTTTCCCTCCTTCCATCCCTCTCCCTCTCTTTCTTCTCTCTTTCTCCCTCTTATCTCTCCTTCTCTCTCTTTTCTCTCCCCCCCTCTTTCTCTCTCCCTTTATCTCTCCCCTTTCCCTCCTTCCATCCCTCTCCCTCTCTTCCCTCTTCTCTCTCTTTCTCCCTCTTATCTCTCCTCTCTCTTTTCTCTCTCCCCCTCTTTCTCTCCCTCTCTCTCTCCCTCTCTTTCCATATACAGCAGACACAACGGTATAAAACTCTCCTCTGCTGGAGAAATGGTCTGAGTCTAACTCCAGGGTCTAATAAAAAAGGAACTCCAAATGTACCTCCAGGGAAATACAAATACGTGATTGTAACCTGGAATCTGTGTATGTATGTATGTGTGATAATAATTATAAAACACTTCAAAACATTAAGTTGGATGGATAAGTTATTCTCAGCAATACAATGATCCAAAAAATCCCAAAAGACTCATTATAAAAAATGCTGTCTGCTTCCAGAGAAAGAACTTATGGAGGCTGAATCTAGACCAAAGCAGGGGTTTTTTTTCACTTTTTCTTAATTTTTTATGTTCGAGTTTCCTTCCACAAAAGGATTAATATGGGAAAGTGTTTGACATGATTACACATGTAAAACCTCTATTGGACTGCTTACCTTCTCACACCTTGGGGGAAAGGGAGAGAATTTGAGACTCAAATCCTTTGAAAAATGTTGGAAACTTTTTTTTACAAGTAATTGGGGGAGGAATAAAATCTTAAAAATGAAGTTGGGGGAGAGAAGGCATTTATTAAGTACCTACTATATATCAGATACTTTACAAATATTATTTCATTTACTCTTGGGAGGTAGGTGCTATTTGTATTCCATTTTATAGATGAAGAAACTGAAGTTAAGTGACTTGCTCAGTGTCACACAGAGAATAAATATCTAAGGTCAAATTATAAATTAGGTCTTCCAGACTTCAAATCTTTTGCTTTATCCATTTCACTATTTCACATTTCACCTCTTATACTTATTTGTTATAAGGGTCTGTTTCTATGGTGGAGAGGTGAGGAGTCTGGGAGAAATAAAAAATAAATGTCTGAATATTTTTAAAAAATAATATTTAATTATTTTTTAAAAAACCTAACCTTATATCCCCCTCCCCCCCAAAAAAACCCTCTTATCTTCCATCTTAGAATCAATACTATATATTGGTTCCAAGGCAGAAGCAGTAAAGGGTAGGCAATGGGAGTTATGACTTGCTCAGGATCACACAGCTAGGAAGTATCCAAAGCCACATTTGAACCCAGGACCTCATCTCTAGGTCAGTTTCTCAATCCACTGAGCCATTTAGCTGTCCACTACCTTCTATCTTAGTATCATTTCTAAGACAGAAGAACAGTAAAGGCTCTGCAATTGGAGTTAAGTAACTTGCCCAGGGCCACAAAGCTATGCAGAAGTGCCTGAGGTCCAATTTGAACCCAGGGCCTCTTAACTCCAAGTCTAGTGCTCTATGCATTGTACTACCTAGCTCCCTCCAAAATTTACTTTTTATTTTTTTAATTATTTTTCCAAAAATTTACTTTTTAAAAAAGAAGTCATATCTAATATTATAAATGTCATTTTCTCTGTTCTAAGACTTGGGTTAAAAGACTTTTCTAGAACCTAAGTTAGGAAATGCAGGTGTGAAGAATGACCCTGGCACATTCCATCACCTCTCTATTGGTTTATACTGGGGGGAGGGAGACTTTTACTCATAGAGGGCTATTGAGCCTACATCCCTCGTATGAAAGAAGAAGGGTTGAACTAAAAAAAAAAAAGCCACAGAAATCACACTTAATTCTCTAAGTGAATTCCAATATTTACTCTACTGCTTCACCCTGTAAAAGTGGTTACCAGTGGCTGCCCAGTTCCAGCTTAACATTATATAATAATAGACCTAACACAAAGTCTTACTCAGAAGTTAAATGAATCAGACTGCACCCCTCTCACTGCTCTGTCTCTCTGTCTGTCTCTGTCTCTCTCTTGCTGCTCACCCTCTTCTCTCTCCCTCCCTCCCTCCCTCCCT
>NW_025365897.1:0-7350 GCF_016433145.1 Gracilinanus agilis | reverse complement strand
CCTTCCTTCCTTCCTTTTTCCTTCTTTTCCTTCTTTTCCTTCTTTTCCTTCTTTTCCTCCTTCCTTCCTTCCTTTCTTCTTTCCTTCCTTCCTTTTTTATTCTTTCTCCCTTTATGCATGTATATAGAGCATTATAGTTTATAAAACACTTTCATATAGAGTACCTCATTTGATGACACTATATAATGTTATCACCAATTGATGAATGAAGTGCAGAGATGACAAATGACTTGTACAAGGTAACATACACCTAGTAAGTGGCAGTCAGGGCTAGAACTCAACTTGTCTTTTTTCCCCAAGTCATCCACAAACATTTATTAATCACCTATTGTATTCTAGATACTAAGAACTCTTTACTTTAAAAAAATTAAATTTATTTGTGTGTTTGTTACATTAAATACCCAGGTAATTCTCTCCCTTCCTCTCCTCCCCTATTAGAGAAAGCATCATATATTTGAAAAAATATATATGTATATATGTATATATGAATACATATATACACACACACAAACTATATCTTGTTTATTTCTGTTTTTCAGCTCTTTCTCTAAGGACATACACAAATCATTCTTCAAATAAGTTTTCTGTTGCTATGTACAATATTCTCTTGGTTTTGCTCATTTCATTCTTCATAATTTCATGCAAGGTTTTTACATTTTAAAAAATTTAACCTGTTCATCATTTCTTATGATGCAGAAGTATTCTATCACAATCATATGCCACAACTTGTTTACCATTCCCAGTTGATGGCTATCCCTTCAATTTCTAGTTCTTTGCCACTAGAAAGAAAGCAGCTATAAATATGTTAGAACATATAGTCCTTGTATTTTTTCTTTTATCACCTTAGGAAATAAACCAAATAGTAGAATTGCTGTGTCAAAAGGTATACACAGTTTTATAACTCTTTGGAAGATAAAATCAAAATGGTTGTATGATCATTTAGATAGAGGGAAATATAAGAAAATTAGAATAGGTAACAAATTACCTATCAGATTTTTGGATAGGAGAACTTATGAATAAACAAGAGTTAAAAAGCATTGTGAGATATAAAATTGATAATTTTGAATACATTAAATAAAAAATATATTCCATTGATCCACACTTCTATTTCTTAGATTGTTTTGATGATCACTGCTTTATAGTACAGTTTGAGATCTGGTACTGTGAAACCATCCTTCACATTTTTTTCTCATTAATTCCCTTGATATTCTTGATCTTTTGTTCTTCCAGATTAATTTTGTTATTATTTTTCTAGTTCTATGAAACAATTTTTGGATAGTTTGATTGGTATGGAACTAAATTGGTAAATTAATTTAGGTAGAATTGGCATTTTTATTATATTAATTCAGCCTACCCATGAACAATTAATGTTTTTCCAGTTGCTTAGATCCAACTTTATTTGTGTGAAGTGTTTTGTAATTGTGTTCATATAATTCCTGTGTCTGTCTTGACAAATAGATTCACAAGTATTTTATATTGTCTAGACCTATTTTAATGGAATTTCTCTTTCTATCTCTTTCTGCTAGATTTTGTTAGTAATATATAGAAATGCTGATGATTTATGTGGATTTATTTTGTATCCTGCAACTTTGCTAAAGTTATTAATTATTTCAACTAGTGTTTTAGGTGATTCTCTAGGATTCTCTAAGAATATCGTCATATCACCTGTAAAGAGTGACAGTTTAGTATCCTCATTGCCTACTTTAACTCCAATTTCATTTTCTTCTCATTGCTAAAGCTAACATTTCAAGTACAATATTAAATATAAGTGGTGATAATGGGTATCCTTGATCTATTCCTGATCTTATTGGAAAAGCTTCTAGCATCCCCATTGCAGAAGATACTTACTGATGGTTTTAGGTAGATACTATTATTATTTTAAGGAAAAGCCCACTTATCTCTATGCTTTCTAGTTTTTAAGAAACAGGAATGGGTGCTGTATTTTGTCAAAGGCTTTTTCTGCATCTATTGAGATAATAATGTTATTTTTGTTATTTTGACTATTGATATGGTCAATTATACTGATAGTTTATTCCTAATGTTAAACCAGCCTTGCATTCCTGGTATAAATCCTACTTGGTCATAGAGAATAATCCTTGTGATATATTGCTGTAGTCTCTTTGCTAGTTTTTATTTAAGATTTTGGATATTCAGTAAAAGGAAATTGGTCTATAATTTTCTTTCTCTGCTTTTGGTCTTCCTGGCTTAGGCAACAGTAACATATTTGTGTCATAAAAATGATTTGTTAGGACTCCTACTTTGCCTATTTTGCCATAAAGTTTATATAGTATTGGGATTAATTGTTCTTTAAATGTTTGAAGGAATTCACTAATGAATCAATTTAGTCCTAGGGAATTTTTCTTAGGGAGTTCACTAATGGCTTGTTCAATTTTCTTTTTGAGATGGAATTAAGTATTCTATCTCCTCTGAATCTGAGCAATTTTTATTTTTGAAAATATTCATCTAGATGTGCCTAGATTGTCAGAGTTATTGTCATATAATTGGACAAAATAGCTCTTAATAATTGTTTTAATTTCCTCTTTATCAGTGGCAAATTCACTCTTTTTGTTTTTGATTCTGGTAATTTGATTCTCTTCTTTCTTTTTTTAATAAAATTAAACAATGTTCTATTTTATTTGTGTTTTTCATAAAATCAACTCAGCTTCATTTATTATTTCAATAGTTCTCTTATTTTCAATCTTATTAATTTCTCTTTTGATTTTTAGGATTTCCAACTTAATCTTTAATTGGGGATTTTTAATTTTTTTCCATTTTTTTTATTTGCATGCCCAATTTATTGATCTGTTTTCTCCATTTAATTAATATGAGCATTCAAAGATATGATTTTTCCCTAAGTATTGCTTTAGCTGTATCCTGTAAATTTTGATATGTTGTCTCCTCATTATCATTCTCTTTAACGAAATAATTGTTTCTATAATTTCTTCTTTGACCCATTTCTTTTTTAGAATTAGATTATTTAGCTTCCAATTAATTTTAAATTTGCCATTCTGTGAACCTTTATTAGTTATAATTTTTATTGCATTACTATCTAAAAAGTTTTCATTTATTATTTCTGCTTTTTCTACATTTGGTGATGAAGTTTTTATGCTCTAATACATGGTCAATTTTTGTGTATGTACTAAGTGCTCCTGAAAAGGAGGTATATTCCTTTATATCCCCATTCAATTTTCTCCAGATAGTGACTAAATCTAATTTTTCTAAAATTTAATTCACTTCCTTTACTTCTTTCTTGTTTTTTTTGTGAGATTTATCTAGTTCTCAGAGGGGAAAGTTGAGGTCTCCAACTAATATAGTTTTGCTATCCATTTCCTCCTTAAACTTTAGTTTAGAATCTATACCATTTGGTGCATATATATTAAGTATTAATATTACTTCATTGTCTATAGTACCTTTTGTCAAGATGTAATTTCTTTCCTTATCTCTTTTAATTAGATCTATTTTTGCTCTATCTCTGTCTAAGATCATGATTGCTACTGTAAGGTTTAAATTTAGGTTTAAACTCAATACGAGAAATATAAAGTAATATTGTGGTCACCAATTTTAAAATATTATAGCTTAAGTCAAAATGACTTTTAGCAGCTTTTATTTACAAAGAGATGGAAAGAGTGAAAGTGGAAATGTAGGAAAAAGAGTTTTAACAAGGCTACCAGCCCTTCTCCAGTGAGGTCATGAAGCCCCTGGAAGGGGCTTCCCCAAGTCCGATCCTGTTGAGCCTTCAGCCAGAAGTTTACCAGTGTAGCCTCCTCCAAAGCCAAGGCAGGAGTCTCAGCCACTCACCCAGCAAGCTGATGCAGGATCCAGGAGAAAAGTCTCCTCCAAACACCAGGAAAGGATTCTCAGCCACTCATTCCAAACACCAGGAAAGGAATGATGCCTCAGACCATGTTGGTCTCTTTTTTATACCCCTTTTTCCACATCACTTCCTGCCTCTCCTCTTCACAGAAACTAATTGCAGCCTTTCAATTTGCCTAGCATTACCCAAGGGGAGGGGGATAGTGGCCTTTGGAGGTGTGAGCTTACTCCAATAAGTGACTTGTGAACTCTCACACTTAATGGTAAGTAGGGGTACTTTAAGTTCTTGATTTGATTAGCTAAAAACAGACAAGGGGAGAGTTAATCCTATCTTGATACTACTCTTGGGTTGTTTTTTTACCTAGGTAAAGACAAGGTATTGTCTACCCCTCTGATTTGTTTTTTATAAACAACATATCATAGGGTTCTGGTTTTAATCCACTCTACTATCTCCTCCATTTTATGGGTGAGTTTCTCTCATTTATACTCACAGTTATGATTGCCATCTCTGTATTCTCCTCCATCTTATCTTCCCGTTTGATCCTATATGTTCTCTTTTCACTGTCCCTCCACACAAGGGTTTTGCTTTTAATTACTCCACCCTCAATTCCCCTTTATTTTACTCCCCTCCCCACCACCTCCCTTCTTATTCCCCTCCTACTTCTCTTTAGGATAAGATAGGATTCTATACCCCCAATGAGTATGGTTATTCCCTCTTTCAGGTCTGGACTTTTCATCAGGAATGTTTGGAAACCTTTTATTTTATTAAATGACCATTTTTCCCCTGAACAAATATATTTTTTTTGATGAGTCAGTTTTGATGAGTAGGTTATTCTTGCTTATAAAACTAGTTCCTTTGCCTTCTGGAATATCATATTGCAAGTCTTCTGATCCTTTAATGTAGAAGCTGCTAAATTTTGGGTTATCCTGATTGTGGTTCCATGATATTTGAATTGTTTCCTTTTGTCTGCTTGCAGTACTTTCTCTTTGGTCTGGTAGCTCTTTAACCTGAAAATAGAGACTATTTTAAAGATAAAAGTAAAAGTTTAAAAAGGGCAAATTTGAGGATGCACTCTTTTAAACTTCAGTTTTTCCTTGCTACTACCCTCAGCTCTAGTTCTGAGTTTCTGCAAATTTCAGTTTTTCCAAGGTGGTATGATTGTCTTTAGGCTGAGAGTTCTGGAAGCTGTTGATTCAATATCTACTGGGACTACTGTTGGCTTAGACATTTAGAGTACAAGCTACCTTGCTCTGGGGCTTGAGGCCTCAGTACAGGTTTGAGCAGGGCTCTGGTCCTTCCTGTAAGTTAGCATCAACCAGGCAAGGACTGCCTTGCTCTAAGTTTGCTCTAGAGTTTAGTTCTTCACTGTTGGCTTGGGCAGAAGCTCTGAGCTTCACTCAGAGCTTGTACTAACCTGGCACACTGTGGACTACCCTATGAGAGAACTTAGAGTCTCACTGCAGGCTTGTGTCAGGGCTTGGGACTCTAAGGGGTGGGCATGGGAGGTTCTTCTGTTGACTTAGGCAGGGTCTCAGGGTCTCAAATTTGGCTTGTTCCCAGGTTCAGAACTTGGCATAGTAGCTGGGGTGGGGGGTAGCTTGTACTTTTCTGTGAATGATTTTACTTCTAGCTCCTCCCTCACCCCAGTGAAATAGACTCTCACTATCTACCTTCCAAGTTGTTTTCTGCAGGAGTTACTTCATTCCATCCTGGTTCTGTGACTCCTGTATTTGTTTTGAAGTGCTATTTTAAGACTGCTCTGATGGGGGCAGCTGGGTAGTCAGTGGATTGAGAGCCAGGCCTAGAGATGGGAGGTCCTGGGTTCAGATCAGACCTCAGACACTTCCCAGCTGTGTGACCCTGGGCAAGTCACTTGACCCCCATTGCCTACCCTTACCACTCTTCCACCTACAGGTCAATACACAGAAGTTAAGGGTTTAAAATAAAAAAATTGAAAAAATTGAAAAAAAAGACTGCTCTGAGAAGATTCTCAGAGCAGTTCCAGCTTTCCGTGCTACTATTATTCCATCTTGTATCACCCATCTCTGAAAATGCTTTTCAAATTAAACTTTGGTTTTGCCAAATGTGGTGGGCCAGGGCATTCCCAGGATTTCACTAATCAAATAACCTTGAGCAAATTACTTCATGTCTTTGGGACTCAGTTTCCCAACCTGCAAAATGGGAAAGAGAGGACAGAGAGTCAGAGACTGACAGACAAGAGAGTGACAGAGAGGTGACCATATAGCATTTTAAGTTTTGCAAAGGGCTTTCTGTACCATATCCCATTTGATCCTCACAATACCCTGTGAGAGAGGTTCCTCATTTTGCAATGAAGAGATAGCCTTAGGTTTTTCTACTTCCCTGAAGTCACACTACTAGTAATTTTCAAATGTGGAATTCAATCCTAGTTCTTTCTGACTCCAAGTTCAACATTCTTCCTATGCTGTGATACTCTCTGTAGAGAAAGAAAAAAGAGAGAGGCAGACACAAAAATACTGAGAGATAGAAATAAATAAATACATAGAAATATATAGAGGGAAAAAACAGCAAAAGAATTGGAAACATTTTTTATACTCATCTATTTGTTTCACTCTGAGGGAGAGGGTAGATTGGGAATTATAGGGAGGGCCTCTTCAAAGACTACTTTATTTGACTTATTTATTTATTTAGGTAGTTTTCACTCTCATTTATTTAAAATATTTTTCCATGTTTACATGATTCATTTTATTTCCCTCCTCTCTTTCCTCCCCCCTCACAGAGCCAACAAGCAATTCCACTGGGTTGTACAAATGCTATCATTTGATACCTATTTCCATATTATTCATTTTTGCAATAGAGCAATATTTTAAAGCCGAAACTCCAAATCATATACACATATAAACAAATGATAAGTGATGCCATATGTTTTTCTTTTGTGTTTCTACTCCCATAGTTCTTTCTCTCAATGTGGATAGCATTCTTTCTCATCAGTCCTTCAGGAATGTCCTGGATTATTGCATTGCTACTAGTAGTAAAGTCCATTACATTGGATAGTTCCACAATGTTTCACTTTCTGTGCACAATCTATATCAGTTCATTGAGGTTCTTCCAGTTCATATAAAAACCGTCCAAATTGCAAAGACTACTTTAAAAGGTGAAATTGCTCTGCGATTCTACCTGTGGCTTTTCTTGCCAATATGTACACATACTCTTCCTTCCTTAGCCAGCTTTCAGTCTGAGATTGGTTGTGAAACAAACATAAAAGCCCTCCAAAGTTCTAGGATATAAACATTAAATGATATACTTTCTGCCACATTGTGTTCAAATGAAAAATCATCTGGTCTCTTCAGTTCCATCAGAAGAAAGCAAAACTTGAAATGAGCATTACTACTTCTGCCTGGTCTTTGTCTTTTCAGGCAGCCAGTTTCACCGTGAATTTGATAACAATTGGAAAGTTTTGAATCCAACAACAATTAATCACAATTAAATTACTCCCCCAAGGATGACCTGTTTCCCAGGGCTGAGAGAGAGAGAGAGAGAGAGAGAGAGAGAGAGAG
>NW_025365896.1:0-6793 GCF_016433145.1 Gracilinanus agilis | reverse complement strand
CTTCCTTTTTGCCTTCTTTCCTTCTTCCACCTCCCTCTCTCTGTCTCTCTCTGTTTCTGTCTGTCTCTGTCTCTGTCTCTCCTTCTTTCTCTCCTCTTGAGCCTCACAATATTTCTGCCAGGGAGTAGCTATTATCCTCATTTTTGAAATAAGGAAATAAGGAAACTAAAGAAACTAATGGGTTGATGAGCCTTGCTTAAGGTTACCAGTTTATTGATACGAGAAACTAAAACTGAACTCGTTTTCTTGACTTCACACCCCGTACACTATTATCCCTAGACATTGTGCCTAGACACTGCATGCGGGTCTGGAAAAGGGAAACTGACCCTTAGGGACAGCTACGCACTAACGGGCTGCTTCTCTCCCAGAGCACACGGAAGTCCGGCTGACTGGAGGGGAGCATCCCTGTGCAGGACGCCTGGAGGTGCGAAGAGGCCTGACCTGGGGCACAGTCTGCGACTCTGATCTTGACCTCCCGACAGCGCACGTGGTCTGCCGGGAATTAAGGTGTGGAGCCGCGGCTTCCATCCCAGGAGGAGCACACTTTGGGGAAGGCTCGGGCGAGGTGTGGAGGGAGGTGTTCCGGTGTGTAGGGAACGAGTCCCTGCTGTTTCACTGTCCTCGAGGGTCGCCGCGGAAGGAGCTGTGCGCCCATAGTCGGGATGCCGGCATCAGATGTTCAGGTGAAGCCATTCTTCCGCTTTGCAACAGAAAATCTCACTTGCTGCTTCTTTATGCTACATCTTCCTTCCTTGGCCTTTGTATTTGCTCTCTAATTGTTCCCGGGTTGTGCCTGTGCTTCGTTATCTCCAGAAACTTCTTCAGTGCTTTGCTTAACTGAGGCCGGTTGCTTTAGAGGATACTATGTTGGACTTGGAATCAGAAAGACTGGAATTCAAATTCTGCTTCTAATAGTTACTAGCTATGCAACTTTAAGTCGTTTATGTGTCAGCCTCAGTTTCTCCTTATGTAAAATGAAGCTAATAATAGCGTACACCTTCCAGGTATGGTGAGGATCAAATGAGATTTCACATGTAAAATGCCTTGCAAACCTTTTAACATTATATAAATGCTAACTATAAAAACTATAAATTATATTAGCACTGCTTAATGCTATTAATAGATTCAAAAAATCAGTCCTGGTTAGGCACCGTGCTTGAGATTCAAAGAAAATTTTAAAATATTCCTTACCCTTCAGAGATCCATATTATAATGGGGGAGATGTGTAAATTAAGTATAATTATACCCTTTTCTTGTGAGTTGTGTCTGACTCTTTGTGACCACGTTTGAGGTCCTCTCGCCAAAAATACCGAAATAGTTTGCCATTTCCTTCTCCAGCTCATTTTACAGATGAGAAAATTGAGGTAAACAGAATTAAGTGACTTGCCCAAGGTCACATAGCTAGTAAGTGTATGAGGCTGGATTTGAACTTGGAAAGAAGAGTTTTCCTGACTTCAGGTCCAGTGCTCTATCCATTGCATTTTAGGTTAGAGTAAATAAAACATTTTATTTCACATGCCCTAGGGAAGCTAATACAAGGCTATGCACATCTTTGAGCTTCACTTATTAACAACACTGTAGAGAAGTAGAACTAGTAGTCCCTTTAGCCCCACATTTCTGTAGCTAATCCAAGTTCATGGTTTCCCTTTTTTAAAAAGTAACTTTGTGGTCCTTTCCTAACCTCTTTCTTCCCTTTTCTCCACTTCCCATACTAGGAAAGAGGACTGGGTAGAATCCCCAGAGATCCAGCCTCTGTATGATTTAGAGATACAGGACCAGGAATTATATTCTATCTGGGGCCACAGGAATACCTAGGCACATCTTCCTGTTTCTGAGTCTATAAGAATTCTTCCCACCTCTTTTTTCTATATTGGTCTCTTCAAGTTGATTTACATCAGACATCCACACTGTTAGCGGGTGTGCTAATGTTTAAAATCTGGATATATAGACATTTAAATTTACAGCACAAATAAGTTAGGGTTTCATTATTCCCTTTACTGAACATTCTTTGCTTTGTGAAAGCATTTACCATAAGATTCCTCTGAGTAAAACGATTTTCATAATGCATTTAAAATATGCTTCAGTTTACCAAATTCCAATCTATGCATATCTTCACAGGGACATGTCTGTTGCTTAGAGTCAGTTACACCCATGTTTCAGAAATAAAGCAACGAGCAAATCTCAATTTGAAATGCATTTGGTTCTATTTGCCCCAATCGAGAAATCATTCTCTGATGCCTAGGCGAGGACATCATTTTTATAATCCTATTAGAGAGCTCTAACAGGAGTACGTGATTAATTAATGGAACTCGCCCAATGGTATTGAATCAGGTTGATTGTGTGCTATATTTTCTCTGTATTTAAAGTGTTCTGACTTTGGATTATAAATCCAGAAAGCAGGGAATATTTTTATATCATTTTCATTGAGTGTAGCTCCAGCATGCTTTTTGTGTTTAGAGGATATTGATATTTCATCATTTCAGAAATGTCATCCTTTCCTGAGGTTCTCTCGCCACTTACGTATGGCCAGAATTCTCCTATGAAAAGCCCCCTTTTTCTCTCCCTAGAATACCGGCTGGTGAATGGCAGCAACAGATGTTCAGGCAGAGTGGAAGTCCAGATACAGGGCATCTGGTCCTCCCTCTGTGCCCATCATTGGGATTTGCAAGATGCCACTGTCCTCTGCCACCAGCTTGATTGTGGCCATGCCATAGCAGCCCCAGGAGGACGCCACTTTGGGGAAGGAAGTGGCTCGGTCCTGTCTGATGAATTTCACTGCACCGGAATAGAGCCCCACTTATGGAACTGCCCAGTGAGCACCCTGGGAGCGTCCATGTGTATCTCGGGGAATGTTGCTGGGGCCATTTGCTCAGGTGAGTGCCCACACCAAGACAGAGACAGATAGATGGGGTTACTAATAGGGGAAATTGATAAAGCTTCTATAGGGAAGTGAAGAGGCAGTGATGTATGATCCAAAGAGCATTGTATTTGTAGTCAAAAGACCAGAGTTTGAATTTGGACTCTATCACCTGTGTGACCGTGAGTAAATCATCCCCAATCAAAGAGATCGAGTTAGAAGGTCCTCAGTGGACATCTCATCTGAACATAGTACACAAACATCATAGCTTAGCTACCATATGTTTGAGGATGGGAGGAAGGACACACTGCTTCACAGGAAGTCTATCCCCTTTGTGGAATGTTAGGAAACTTTTTCTTCTCTTTTAAATTTGTACTCACTGCTCCTATTTCTGCCTTCTGGCCCCCAAAGAGAGGGAGACAAGTTTTAAACAACTAGGTACTGATAAGAAACATACATCGTTGGGGGCAGCTAGGTAGTTCAATGCATAGAGAGCCAGGCTAGAGACGGGAGGTCATAGGTTCAAATTTGGCCTCAGACACTTCCTAGCTGTGTGACCTTGGGCAAGTCACTTGACCCCCATTGCCCACTCTTACCACTCTTCTGCCTTGGAGCCAATATACAGTATTGACTCCAAGATGGAAGGTAAGGGTTAAAAAAAAAGAGAAACATACATTGTTAATAGGAGTTGTATGTGTATATATATATGTATGTGTATACATACACACATATTCATATTCTCCTATTAAAATTTTAATTTCTTGCTGGCAGAGACATTTTTTCCCCTTCCTTCATATCTTTGATCCTTAGCACAGTGCCTGGCATATAGAGAGTATTTAATAAATGTTTTTTTTTTCCTAACTGAAAAAAGAGAAATCCAAATCCTTTTACCATAGCTTGTTATTGTTTAGTCATTTTTGGTTGTATATGACTCTTTAGGCCTCCATTTTGGGTTTTCTTGGCAAAGATGTTGGGGTAGTTTGCCATTCCATTTACAGCTCATTTAATAAACGAGGAAACCAAAGCAAATATGGTTAAGCGTCTTGTCCGGGGTCATATAACTAGTAAATGTATGAGGCTGGATTTGAACATGGGTCTTCCTCACTCCGGGTTTGGCACTGTATTGCACCACCCAGTTGCTCTATAGGGCAGCTTTTTAAATACTTGAAGATAGTTGCTATGTCTCCCTTGAGCCTTCTTTTCTGCAAACTAATTGACCTTTTTTACTGTCTTCAATTGAGCCTTCAACTGAGCTTGGCATGGATTCCAGTATCTTTGCCATCCTATTTCTCCTTTTCTTCAGGCTCATCAGCCTATTAGTGTTCTTCCTAAATTTTGTCACTCCAAATTGAATAGTCCAGACATTGGTAACAATGGCAGAGTACAGTGCGATTATGATTTCCTTATTCCTGGAGGCTTTAATTTAAAGAATTAATATTAATAATAAACAACTAAATTAAACAATTAAATTATTTAATTGATAATTAAATAATCAATAATCAATATCAATAATTAATATCAATAATAATTAATTAAAATGAAAAATGAAAAGAAATTAGCTATTCTATTACATTGCTAAGTAACAGTGAGATTTCAGTTCACTTGAACTCTCATATCTTTTTTTTAATCTTTTTTTTTATTTTAAACCCTTAACTTCTGTGTATTGTCTTATAGGTGGAAGAGTGGTAAGGGTAGGCAATGGGGGTCAAGTGACTTGCCCAGGGTCACACAGCTGGGAAGTGTCTGAGGCCGGATTTGAACCCAGGACCTCCTGTCTCTAGGCCTGGCTCTCAATCCACTGAACAACCCAGCTGCCCCCTCTCATATCTTTTTAAAGATAAACTTCTGTGCAATCGTTATTCCTCACTCTTGTAGTTGTGGGGCCAATTTTTTGAACTTGTAACTCTTCATATGTATCAGAAGACACCAAAAGCAAATTTAGAAGATGACATAAATAAGACAGTTTACTTGTTATGCTACTAAGCTTAATATCTACTTTAAAACTATGTAACAGTTCCAGTTTAATTAACAATCCTTTTGTTTTGTTTCTTGGATATTAAAATATTTTAACTTTCTGAGATTATTAAATTCCTGATAAAATTATAAATA
This sequence comes from Gracilinanus agilis, assembly GCF_016433145.1. Classification (NCBI taxonomy): domain Eukaryota; kingdom Metazoa; phylum Chordata; class Mammalia; order Didelphimorphia; family Didelphidae; genus Gracilinanus; species Gracilinanus agilis. The sequence goes on along the minus strand of NW_025365896.1, from coordinate 1,827 downwards.
AAATACTTTACTGTTAAAGTTTGTATTATATTTTATTGGATTTATTGTGTTAAAGTTAATCTCATTGAATTTGGCCCAATGTCCAGGCCTCAAGGTCCTCACTCTCTCCTACATTTTGTTAATAACTCAGTTTTGTGTTAAGATTTGTTAAGCATGTAATTGATGCTTTCATCCAAGACCTTGATAAAAAATGTTATAAAGCACAGAGCCAAGTGCTAGTAAGATTTAGATCCTTTAGTTAGGATTTTGTGAAAACTTTTCTTTTGTTGTTTTTCTATTTCGCATTCATATTCTGCTACATTCATATCCCACAATTTATCCAGCTATTTCCAAATTGTCTGAGTTGACCTTCGTTATTCTCTTAGATTCTGGTTATTTGTTGAGGTTCTGAAGGATACTTGTTTCTTCTCTTTTTATTAGAATGTTCCCACTACATTATTATACAGCTCTTTCCAATTATTCAAATATATTTACTATTCTAGGTTTTTCTCAGTTCTTGTTTCAGTATTTCAAAATTGCTACTCAGCTTTGGTCTTGAATCAGAAATGTTTGAAGTTATTTTGTTTGGGGGGCAGTGAGGTGGCTCAGTGGATAGAGAGCCAGACCTGGAGATGTGAAAGTCTTGGGTTCAAGTGTGACCGAAATGTGTGAGCTTTGGCAAGTCACTTAAACCCATCGCCTAGCCCTTACTATTCTTCTGCCTTGGAACGGATACTTAGTCTTGATTGTGAGACAGAAGGTAAGAGATAAAAAAATAGAAAGAAAAGAACATCCTCTATTCCATTAAAGGTCTGTCATTTCTCCCATCCCTCCTAAAATAATGCTTAACTTTAGAGGGTAAGTTATGCTTCTTTATAAGCTCATTTCTTTTTAGTTTTGAATTTTAAGTCTTCCTGTCAAGTACAACTACCACATTTTGTATTTTCCTGACCATGTTTCCTTGATATGTGAATCACTTCTTTCTAGACAGTGTGTGTGTGTTGGTAGGAACTCTGGCTTTTACTTATAGCATTCCTGAGATCTTTCTTTTCAGGGTTTCTTTTAGTAGATTAATTCTTTCCATCCTTCTTTGTCTACTGGTTCTAACAGATCTAGGCAGTTTTTATTTATGATTAAAAAATATTATCCAGCATTTAAAAAAATATAATTTTCATGAAATCCACTGATTCTTAAATGATCTGTCCTTGATTTCTTTTCTCATTTCATTTGTTGTGATATCATATTTATAGTTCCTTCTATTTTTTCAATATTTTGTTTTTGTTCTAATATTTCTTTCTGTCTCATGAAGTCATTGATTTCTGTTTTATCTTTTCTGGTTTTTGCACAGTCCATTATTTGAGTGAGGTTTATCTCTTTCTCTCCTGTGCTATTTATCCTCTTTTCAATTACATTTAAAAATTCTATTAATTCTTTTCTTTTAAGATATCACACAGTCCTTCCAAAAAATTTGTTCTTTGAGTTTCTGCCTCTAGTTACTTTTTCCTTTTTTTTTTTTTTTTTACATTTATTAACATTCATTTTTAACATGGTTACATGATTCATGCTCCTCCTTTCCCCTTCAACCCCCCCCCCGAGCCCCCCCTACCCATGCGCATTTCCACTAGTTTTGTCATGTGTCCTTGATCAAGACCAATTTCCAAATTGTTGGTAGTTGCATTGGTGTGGTAGTTTCGAGTCTACACCCTCAATCATGTCCACCCCGACCCATGCGTTCATGCAGTTGTTTTTCCTATATGTTTCCTCTCCTGCAGTCCCTCCTCTGAATGTGGGTAGCATCTTTACCATAAATCCCTCAGAATTGTCCTGGGTCATTGCATTGCTGCTGGT